>NW_026879208.1:0-26950 GCF_032173495.1 Musca vetustissima
ATGTTACCGTACTTGGTTAGAATTTTGGTCTTGCTCCATTGACATTAAATCCGACGAAAATATATATGGAAGCTATATCTAATTCTGAACCAATTTTCAGAAAACTTAAAACACATCATTCTGTACCTAATTCATTACGCTGTGCCTAATTTCGTGCAAGTCGAAAGATATATAGGGACTATGGTGGACCATTTACATTAAATAGAAAATATATATGGGAGCTATATTTAAATCTGAACCGATTTTCAGGAAACTAAACACACATCATTCTAGACCTAGTTTATTACGCTGTGCCAAATTTCGTGCAAATCGATATATATATATATAGGAACTTTGGTGCACCATTTACATTAAATCGGACGAAAATATATACGGGTGCTATATCTAAATCTGGACCAATTTTCAGGAAACTTAACACACATCATTCTATATCTAATTCATTACGCTGTGCCCAATTTCGTGAAAATCGAAAGATATCTGTGGACTTTGGTGCACCATTTACATTAAATCGGACGAAAATATATATGGGAGCTATATCTAAATCTTGGCTGATTTTCACGAAACTTGGCAGACATAACACTATGCTCAATTTAGTACGTTATGCAAAATTTCGTGCAAATCGAAAGATATATAGGGACTTTGCGACCTGTACTTTGTTCACAAAAATACGGACGGGCAGACGGAAGGACGGACATGCATAAATGTACTTAAAAAGTGATTCTATGCATATTCTTCAAAGGAACCATGGGTCTATCTGGATTCCTTTTGCCTATTACAAACATATGCACAAAGACATAATACCTGTACCACAGTGTGGTGAAGGGTGTAAATACAGCTGTGTATGGTAAACAAATTAACTTTAAGCTTTTAAGACATTTTATAACCGAATTATATATCGGGTTTTATTTGGGAATAAAATCTCCCTAAACAAAATAACTATTCATTATGACTACCCTCCATCTCAAAGAAACTGAACATACAATATAAAATAGCTGGAGGAATATACATCCCAACTTGTCCTGGAATATTGTACACAATTTAAAATAGTCCTCATTTAAAGATTCCCTTTCGTTTTCGCTATTTTAAAATTTTAGCCTCTCTTTTCCTTTGGTAATTTGTCGGTAATTTATTATTTTTGTACAGATCATTTATTTGGCTCACGGACGAACCCTATTGAAATAGGTGAAAATCAATCCAAATTTAGATATAGGTTCCGTTTATATTTTAATCTAAATTTAATGAGAATCCCTAAGGTCATCATGTGTTGCGAAATTTTGCACAGCTCCCATATATTAACGTTCATCCGCCACTTTTGTATGAAACTGCGGCCAGCATCTTAAAAATACCAAAGATACAAAAAATGCCTACATTTTGAAGATAGGGTAATCCTAAAATGTGGAACAAAATTGATAGCGTTTTAATGGAAGAGGTTGTAGCTGTTTATTTAGGATGCCGAAATATGAAAATATGAGTTACATGTCGATTCTTGGAATTTATAAAAATGTAATATATCTCTGGTATTGTCATAAATGTAGCAAAATTGAAAAAAAATCAAATATTATTAGAAACTCATCAAAAAATAACATAGAATATACAGCAAGTCCATTAACGTTATGTCAAAGACATATCTCAATGAATGCAAGAAACAATTGAAATCATTTACAAATATTCACAATTTTTAATTCCCACTCAATGCCTTGAATACAAAAACAAAAAATCCACCAAATTCCGAACAATTTGTGGCAATCGACAAAGAACAAATTGTGGCAGGAAAAGCTCCACAAAAAAAAAACAGATTACACAAACTTAAAAATCATTGAAGAAGAAACACCGAAAAAATATAAATTGCCAGCAAAATACGTGTGTAATTAAAATCCTTTTGTAAATTTATGGTTATGAATGATTTCGGTGCTGGAGTTGCGGAGGTGGGCCTGTCTGATTGCCACCACCGACGAAACGCAAACACTTAGGAATGAACGCAAAAGCCCAAAAAGCACCTACGTGAAGTACCAAGAAAATGCATACCACTCACTAGTCATGTTGTGAAGAGGAAGAGACGCAAGAAACAAAACGACGATAGCAATTTTCTTTTTTATTTGATTTCGGGATTTTTTTTCTTCGCATTCTTATTTCTTTGGTATGGTGGATAAAATTAAGGCTATATAATTTGCTGGGAACGATGGTTAAGCTCTTAATAACAAAAAACCTCGAACTATGCAATCCTTGTAAGAATTCATGTAGTACATTTTTTTGGTTGTTATAAAAAGTGAGTGAGTGTGTGTGCATTTGTGTGTGAGGTGCATGTGTGTGTGCTGTTCCAATAGTTAAATGCATATGGTATGAAGTTATATATAGACCTAGTGCTCCTTGGCTGGATTTTTTTCTCGTTGCCTCTCGTTATTTTATTTAAATGAAAATGTACAAAGTGGTGTTTGCAATTAAGCATATAAAAATCCAACACTTACCAGACCATAGCTACCCACAAGCCCATTTACCAAAAAATATTTCTTCTGCCGAAAAAAAATATAGGGAATATGGAGTTCATGACAGTACAGTGCTACGAAGGTTGCAGAAAGCATAACACTTTTAAAATATAACCCTAAAAGAGGGAATGGTCCCTACTTAGGGTATTCCTATAAATAACAAGTGAAAAACCGTTAAGTTCGGTCGGGCCGAACTATGGATACCCTCCACCATTGATATATTGACAGATACTTGAAATGAAAATATAGGGAACATACCAAAAAGTGGACCTATACCGACAATTTTACAAACCGATTATGTAAATCATAATGTACACCAAATACAAATTTCAGCTTATGGCTAATGGGGGTGTATACACTTTGATACAGTGAAAATGTACCTCATCGAAATATTGGTCCTAGACCCCATGTTGCTTTGAACCAAATTCGTTTTTTCCAAACTTAGTTCAAGTTCGAAGATAGGGAATATCGGTCCATTCCTTCTGGTACGTCCAACACAGAGGCTAAGCCTGGGCCTAAATGCGCGGAACAAATCGGATAACTACTTCAATATTAACAAGTGAAAAAGCGTTAAGTTCGGCCGGGCCGAACTTTGGATACCCTCAACCATAGTTATACTGACAGATACATGTAATGAAAATATAGGGAACATACCAAAAAGTGGGTATATACTGATTATTCTACAAACCGATTTATGTAAACCATTATGTACACCAAATACAAACTACAACAATTTTTAATGGGGATTTTCCTAAAATCTGCAAGATCCAAAAAGTGGGCTGATACTGATAACGCATGGTAGAGTATAAAATCCTCAAGCTACTGTAATTTAGATTACAAAGTTATATGAGGCTATGCCTAAAGGGGAACTAATATTGATTACATAGTGTAGGAAAATGGTGAATATTTGGGGATATCATTATATGAGGGCTATGCCTAATTAATGACCGGTATATGCCAATATTGAACCCAATATTTTAATTGCTTATCTCAATTCTTTCCTTCAGGAGGTATCACTATATTGAGAAGATGCCTAAATGTCTGCCGATATATTTCATTATTGTCATGTTTGAGGTTTCTTTTATCACAATACCTTTAGAAGGCGGAATGCTTGCTACAGATGGCTACATAGTCTTTGTAGGGTAAAAACTGACTATTCCCCGTAACGACTACCCAACCGCAACACACGGAACAAATCATATAACTATTTTAATATAAACAAGTGAAAAAGCGTTAAGTTCGGCCGGGCCGAACTTTGGATACCCTCCACCATAGATATACTGACAGGTACTTAATATGAAAGTATAGGGAAAATAAAAAAGTGAACCTATATCGACATTTCCACAAACCAGTTATGTAAAACACAATGTAAACTATAAAACAAATTTCAGAAATTTTTAATGGATAATGAGGGTGTATACACTTTTACACGGTTAAAATGGTTCTAGACCCCATGTTTCTTTGGACCAAATTTGTTTCAGAAAATTTTGACTTCATCCAAACTTGGGCCGTCTTATAATTTCTTCCTATTGAATTGACCTATATTTATAATTTTTAGTATAGAGATTTGCTACCCAATAATAACTCAAAGTACCGAATTTCAGCGAATTCGGTCGAAAAATACGATCAAACCCCCCAAAATACCGCAAAATGGGGGGTACACTTATATGGGGGCTATCCGAAAATATGGACCCATATTTATAATTTTCAGTGGAGAGATTTGCTAGCCAATGAGAACTCAATATACCAAATTTCAGCGAATTCAGTTGAAAAACGCGCTCAAGAACCTTAAAATACCGACAATTGGGGGGTACCCTTATATGGGGGCTATGCCTAAACGTGGACCGATAAAGCCCATCTTCGAACTTAACCTGCCTGCAGACAAAGGACGACTCTATGCAAAATTTTGGCGATCTATCTCAATTCGTTTAGACGCTAGAGTGATTACAACAGACAGACAGACATACGGACATGGCTATATCGTCATAGAATTTTACGCTGATCAATAATATAGTTACAAACGGAAAAACAAAATTAATATACCCTCCATACTATGGTGGAGGGTATAAAAAGGGGTTATGTGGGGACTACCCCAAAAAGAGGGCGAATATTAATAATTTTTGTTAGGGAGATTTGTTACCATATGCGACTACAAAATACCAAATTGCAGCAAATTCGGTTGAAAGAAGCGCAAAAGAACCCCAAAATACCGAAAATTGGGGCTAACTTTATATGGAGGCTATCCGAAATAATGGACATATATTCATACTTTTTTGTGGAGAGATTATTTGGTACCTATTAAGAACTCAAAATACTAAATTACAGCTAATTCGGCGGAATAATACGATCAAAACCCCCAAAATACTGAAAATTATGAGGTACCGTTATATGGGGGCTACCAGAAAAAGTGGACCTATATTTATAATTTTTTGTGGAGACATTTGGAACCCAAACACAATGTACCAAATTTCAGCGAATTCGGTTGAAAAACGCGCTCAAGAAATTGGGGGGTACCGTTATATGGGAGCTATGCCTAAACGTGGACCGATAAAGCCTATCTTCGAACTTAACCTGCCTGCAGACAAATGACGATTCTATGCAAACTTTTGGCGATCTATCTCAATTCGTTTGGACGCTAGAGTGATTACAACAGACAGACGGACATGGCTATATCGTTATAGAAATTTACGCTGATCAAGAATATATATACTTTATAGTGTCGGAAATGATTATTTCGATGATTAATATACCCTCCATACTATGGTGGAGGGTATAAAAATATATAAGGAAGACAAATTCTTGTACGAAAGGTATCACATATGATTATGGATTCCATGCGTCATCGTATTTTTGGAACTTCACGCCTTTGGATCCATTATATTTTCATTATACATATTACATATGTATTTTGAACACTGTTCCTGTGTCCTCTAACCAAAGAAGGTAGCTCTGCTCGCTGAAGCTGTATATGAATTTAACGAGAGAAGAAAAACCCCACACACATTGTGAGTAAAAAAGGCAAAGATAACAAGTCAAAGCGCCTAGTAAAACAGACACACACACTCACGTTCAGCCAAATATGCACTACAATCGCAGCACTCAGTAGTATCTGCTACCGTATATTTTACTAGCGGATTTCGAGTAGCAATTGCTTGGTTTAAACTATAGCTTCAAGTGGCAACCGCCACCATGTGCTTTTCGCAATACTCCATGTATTTTCGGAACGGTCTTTTATGCTTTTTTGGGTAGGATTCAACAGCTAAACATAAATCCTTTTAAATTTACAATGAGCCGCTCTTAAGTTTACAGTAATGATTCGGACTATGGTTATAAGTGAAGTTGAGTATGTTTTTATGTGTTCATTGTTGTTGTTTGTTTTTTTCTTTTTTCGTTAAAAATTTAAATAGTAAGTACGGTTGCCATTACTTTGCGTTTTCGTTAGCCTTGGACCACCAGTTGATTATTAGTGGTATGCAAAGTAGTCAGTAAATAACGATGGAATTTAAGGATGCGCAATATTTTAAGGGTATGGAGAACGAGTAATATATACATCTCATTAAATTCACTAATATAAAAAATCGACTAATACAAAATATTTTTAAACATTGTTCGTATTTTGTGGGAAATTAAAATATATAGATTTTTAAAATTGAAACATTAAACCCTCTCTACATGTCCTTCAATACGAACGAAAATTCCCTTCATGGGAATACCAGTTTTAATTTTAGATCAATTTTAGATTCTACTAAACTGGCTTGCTGGTCCAATCATTGCACACCGTATTATTCCTTCCAAATTTATATCAAGTTTAGTTTGTGCCTCCATTACAAAATATGAATAAATATATAATATCAGGAAATGAACGTCATACAACGCCCGATTGTGATGTAGAATTCAAAAATATGGGAGGTAGGAATTAGTGAACTGGAGTAGATTGGCAGATGACCTCCTCGTATAAGATACCAAAAATTGTAGAATGCTCTTTCGTGTTCGCAACGGTCGATACCCTTTATATGGAACTATTTCAAAACATGACCTACACTGCATTTCAAAACATTACTTACACCGCATTTCCATGGGTGCTATAGCCAAACCTAAAATCGGTCGAGATTATATGAGATAAAATGCCACATATTTCCTAAGTAGAAGGTTAGGACTATCAAAATACGTAAGATATTGGGACAATTTCAAATTATATACTTGTATTGAAAATATGAATAAACCATAAAGAAAGTTCAAAAGTCGGGCGGGGCCGACTATATGATACCCTTAACCACTATAGGGAAATACAAGAGGCGCTAATATATACAAAATCCTGTAGAAATATCACCTTTAGATTTTTCCAAAACTTAACACACATTATTCTAGGATTAATTCAGTACGTTGTCCCAATTTCGTGCAAATCCAAAGATATTTAGGGACTTTAGTGCACCATTTACCTTAAATCGGCTGAAACTATATATGGGTGCTATATCTAAATTTGAGCCGCTTTTCACGAAACTTAGCACACATCATTCTAGACCTAATTCAGTAGGCTATACCAAATTTCGTCCTAATCGTAAGATATATAGGGACTTTGGTACATCACCTACCTAAAATCGGGCGGAACTACATGGGAGCTATATCAAAATCTGAACCGATTTTCGCGAATCTTAGCACAAGTCATTCTAGTCTTAATTCAATACGCTATGCCAAAATTCGTGCAAATCAAATAATTTTCAGGGACTTTGGTGCACCATTTACCTAAAATCGGCCGAAACTATATATGGGAGCTATATCTAAATCTGAACCGATTTTCACGAAACTTAGCACACGTCATTCTAGACCTAATTCAATACACTATGTAAAAATTCGTGCAAATCAAATGATTTTCATGGACTTTGGTGCATCATTTACATAAAATCGGCCAAAACTATATGTGGGAGCTATATCCAAATCTGAACCAATTTTCACGAAACTTAGAACACATCATTCTAGACCTAATTCCGTAGGCTATACCAAATTTCGTGCAAATCAAATGATATATAGGGACTTTGGTACACCATTTACCTAAAATCGGGCGAAACTATATGGGTGCTATATCTAAATCTGAACCGATTTTCACGAAACTTAGCACACGTCATTCTAGACTTAATTCAATACACCATGTAAAAATTCGTGCACATCAAATGATTTTCAGGGACTTTGGTGCATCATTTACCTTAAATCGGACGGAAATATATATGGGAGCTATATCTAAATCTGAGCCCATTTTTCCCAATTTCAATAAGGTTCGTCCTTGGGCCAAATAAGTGAGCTATGCCAAATTTCATCCAAATCGGACATAAATGCGAAATGTACTTTGTTTACAATTTAACATCAACAGACGGACGTATGGACGGACGGACATCGACTCATAAAGTGATTCTATGCATATTCTCAAAAGGAACCATGGGTCTATCTCGATTCCTTTTGCCCGTTACAAACATATGCACAAAGACATAATACCCTGTACCACAGTATGGTGAAGGGTATAAAAAAATATAAAAATACTTTAACGTGGATTGCTACCATATAATTCCCCCCTATCCAACACCAACATAGTGGTAACTGTGGATGTTTGAAATTTTTTAGTAAAAACGTTTTGACGAACGACCTAACATTGTGTTGTTTTCAGTGGCTCAAAGCTTCCAATAAAAAATAAAAGAGTAATGAAAGTTCAAAATTCGGACGGTCTGAGCTGACTATATGATACACTTCACCACTTTGGGTACATACAAGAAATATCTATCTGATATCTAGAAAAAATGCATGTCAATCTAGCAGACTTGGGTTCTTTGGTGTACCATTTGTTGAAATCGAGCAAAATTATATATGGAAAGTATATGTAAATCTGGACGAATTTGAGCAACCGTTAAATCCACCATTTGGTATGCAGCAGCACAGTGTGCTGTCCAAAATTTATCTCGATCGCTTATTATTTGTTGCACAATTTGCACAAACACAGACGAAAATATAGGCGGGTTTGCCTACATCTGAATATACTTTACAAAATCCAATATACGTTATTCTAACAGAACCGGATCTATGGTGCAACATTTACATAAAATCTGACTAAAGAATATATTTGGAAGCTATATCTAAATCAGAATCGATTTTTACAAACTTTATTACCTCTGCCACATATCGCGTAAATCGAACAAACATTATCTCTTCGGCGGACCATTTACATAAAATCGGACAAATCTGTATATGAGAGTTATTGGCTCAAATGCAATCGTTATGCAAAATTTCTTCCCATTTGGACAAACATTGGCAGTTTGGTGCACCAAATATATTCGTAAATATATGTGGGAGATATAACTGAACCGATTTCAACAAAACTTCACGTACGTCAACGTGTAATAATTTGGGGAGTTTGATCCATCATTTACATAAAATCGGACGAAACTATATATGTGTGCTATATCTAAATCTGAACCGATTCTGTCAGAACTACGCATGCATCAATCGGGATCTAATAAAGTAGTCTGTGCAAAATTTTGTCTCAATCGGAAAAACATTGGAAGTATGGTGCTCCATTTACATAAAATCGGACGAAACAATAAATATATGGGAGCTATATCTAAATCTGAATCGACTTCAACAAAGCATCGCATACATCAATATGGACCTATGTCAGTACACGGTGTAAAATTTTGTTTCAATCGGACAAATATTGGGTGTTTGGTGCATCATTTAGATAAAATCGGATGAACTTATATGTGGGAGCTATATCTAAATCTGAACCGCTTTTCTCCAATTATCGGTTCATAAATGCGACCTGTTCACAAAAAATTATGGACGTACAGACGGACAGTCAGACATGCGTAAGTCGACTCAGAAAGGGATTCTATGCATATTCTCAAAAGGAACCATGTGTACCAGAGTATGGTGAAGGGTATAATGACTACAATTGGGTATAATGACTAATAAGTCGGTATTTTGAGAATACTGGACACGTTTTTCACTCGAATTGGATATATCGCTCATTTCCTGCAAGACAGACATAACTCAAAAATCCCGATTTTTCAGAAAATGCGTATTAAGTTTTCAATTTACTCATACTTTATATGGGAGAGTGGAACTTCTACAACTTCTCAATTAGAATATGTAAGAGATATTCATATGAATTGTTTACACAACAATCGTGCATCATTAACTTTAAAATCACGTTTTTTGAGTTATGCCTCTCTTGCTCTTCGGCGAGGCAGTACTTAACCTCGTCTTTACTAGTTCGGTATATCAAGATCATATATATATTTTAAATGTCACAAATTTGGCCGGGCAGAGATTAACATAGTTTTAAGTCGTTTTTATTTATTTGTCTATTTTTTGGTTTATAGTAAAATAGTAAACTGATGTGTTCCGTGTGTTGGATCAGTATAGTCCGAAAAGGCCGGCTATGTGACACCTTGCAAAACTACCACTGAACCCTGTGGATCTATAAATAGTGGTATCTAGAACAACTAGGAAACAAAAGTAATTTTTTTTGTCCATTTCATCCCCTAAATATCATCAGATATTCACAGAAAATTATAGGCGTTGTCCTTGTCAATAACCGGAAATTCATAAATAATCGGATATTCAAAGCGATCGTTGCAAAATGTACGCGCTATATTGTAGTAATGCTAATATAAACAATATCAAAATTTGTAGACCCCTGTAAATATTTATCAAATTTTCTGGGTTCATTTGACCCGCTACAAATTTACTGATCTTTATTAAACCAGTCATGGTTTTTCTTTGCCTAAATCCCCATCCCCATGTAATATTTCATGGTCTTCGGTTCATAATTGTAGCCTCTAGAGTGACAAACAAATATAAAGTTTTTGGTTCATCTGAACCCCTAAATATTAACCAATCATTACCAAAAACATAGGGGTATTTCTTTGCAGCCCTGCATACAAAATTTCGTGACAATTGGTCCATAACTGATGTGCGTAGAGTGTTTACAAATTATAATGGACAGATGTACGGATGGACACACATGCATAAATCGACTCATCTAGTCGAGATATTATGATAGGTATGCTAAAACGTGGGTCTAGGACCAATATTTCGCGTCGTTACAAACTCTTGGGGCTACACCAAGCTATTATATCTTTACAACAGAGTTGTATATTCAAATGTATAATTTTAGTAAATTCCGCGACCAAAAAAAAAAAAAAAATAAATAAAAAAGCCTCTTATCACATGTTAGGTGACACATTATAACACTTATAAGTATATAACACCAGGTATTTATGAGTGATCAACGATCATGTATGACTCTGAAGAACTACGTTGCAGCCCTCATAAAAGACAATGAACTCATTTCCATCCAAACAATAATAGTTAATGCAAAAATCATGTTGAATTAATCATATATTCAAATAAATTTAATTATGGGAATTATTAAACTTGTCACTCAACTAAAATAATTGTCATGAAAAAGGAAAACTTTCCATTTTAACAAATGCATTATACAACAAAAGCAAAAAATGGGCAGAAAAATGAAAGTGACAATAAAAATCTAGTGATGAAAATTGATTTTTCATGCTAATTGCAGTCGTTTCGACGTTGCTCAATTAACAATACTGCACTCTGGCTCTGACCGAAAAATATTGGAATATTTAATTTGATGGCAATTTTATAACAGCGTATATTAAGTGCTGACATACATACGTTCATAGATTGCAGTTATTCATTATTTACACTTCAAGAAATTTTATACACACACACAGCCGCACACCTCGTATATTGGAAGGGGTTGTGGGGAGTAGAAGTGACAATATAATAAATTAAAATTGACATTAACATGTGAAATCGTTTAAACCATTATTTCAAAATCTACTTTGACTGCGGGATAGCTAGACTTTGGTGTGGGCAAAACAATTTCCATTCGACAATGAATTATAAATTGTCGAGCATTAGATTTCTTACTTTATTTAAAGATACGAACTCGCACACTCGCAAGCATGCAACACATATACACATAAACAATTCTGCTTAATCCCCTCAAAATTATTCGACGTTTTGCAATTCAGTTGAGATTTGTCATATTTTCAAACGCCATTAATAGCAGATTGGTATATCTACAGGATATTTTACCCATATAAATGATTATATGAATTGTAGGTATTCGTTTGTAGGTGTAGGTGTACAAAAGTGTGTGTAAATACCCAGTAGTTCGAGTAACTGGTTATGAACTAGTTATTATACTAATTACCTGTAACTACCACTAGTTACCACATCATACCCTAGACTGGTGAATTTAACATGTGTATGTCATTGGGGAAGTCAATTGTCCCCTGCCTGCATTACAAGTAACCAGTCATTTGGGTAGATACCATTGTTAAGTATTATTCCTAGTTACAAATATGTAGCAAATTGGCTATTATAACAGTTTGGAAAATTAAATATATAAATGTTATACGGAATGTGTATTTTTTATTTATTTGAAAATTTATATTGCACATAGTTTATGTTTCATTTTATCAGAAGTTTTACGCCGTCATGTTGACATTTGCATTTCTTTTGTCTCTTAACCGTTTTAACATCCTTTCTCTACGAAATATTGAAGCATCTGAAACAGAAAATTACACAATATAAATAAAGATATGGGTCATTTTGGAGAATATTTACCTATTCAAAAATTAAAGTTGATTTCTCAATCTGTTAGATGCTTCTGAAGTGACATCTATTGAAAATCTGTTAGATAATAATGTTGATATATTACGTACATATATATATTTATTGTGTTGCAATAATAAAACTTACCCCAGATTTATCTTATGTATTTTTCCCGGATTTTTAATTCAACAGCACTTCATCTTGTATATCGTGGATATATGTATATGTCTTATACGACATGTTGTTTAAAAACATATTTTTTAAAAAAAAATTGCTTTCAGAATTCTGAAAATTATAAAAAAAAACTGAAGAAAATGACAATTCCTTTTTTGTCTTGTTTTTCGATTCACTACTTTTTACATTACCAGTAACTACAGAATTAGATAGCTTTTTCAATGAATGAACAAATGAAGTCAATTGTATATTTATGTTCCATTTTTGGATATAAAGTAACTATATCACTAAGTAACTAGCTATATAACTATGTAATTGAAGATAATTGATATTTTTTGAACAACTGGGTACCTTTCGAAATTGTATGGAAAAATACTTGTTCCGCATGAAAGTGATTTGTTGTTTTGCTTGGTGATGATGGGCTTTGTCAGGTGTTCGGGATGTCAAATTGATACCGAATGTTAAATGTTTTTTTATATGCTCCATTACAATATGGAGGGCATATTAACTATATCATGGCATTTGAAACCTTTATAATAATTATGCGGATCGTACAGTTGGTTGGCGTATTTAAAAAAAAAATGTTATCTCATTGTTATTAAGGTTATATAGACTTGTCTAAACAAAGTTGTGCCCCACCGAAATATTGGTTTTAGACTCCATGTTTATTTGATATACACCCGTTTAGACAATATGCAGTTGATTTAACTCTCGAAGGGAATCCTCGAAACTTTGTAGCGTAATATTTATTCTAAGCAAAAATCAACCCCCCATAAAATAGTCAATATTTTGTGAAAATAAATTCAAAAAATTCCGATTTTAGCCAAAATTTGCGTAACCTAATAATCTACTCAAACAATATGGGGCACAAAATAATATTTTTACCAAAATTAGATCATATCGGTCACTTCTTTCGGTTGAGGACATTAAAAATTGTAAATCTAGATAGATAGATAATTTCAATCCCTCTACAAATTTTGAAAATCTCGTCGTTCTCTCAATTTTTAAATTATAATTTCATAGCCCATGTGCAGCTAGGATGTTGCAAAGGCCTGAGACGGCTTACAGATCCCAAAAATACTTCAAAAGTTAACGGCATAACTTTATACCATCATACGAGTCAAATTGGCATAGAACCGTAAAAATAGGTATACAACATACAATAATCCAATATGGGGAGGTGTGCTGGGAAGAAGAATGTGCATTCCAATATATATCTTAAAAAATGCAATAATATTATTACAGCAACCGTATTTCTAATTTGTGGACATATGAGGCATTTTCCATCCAGTAAACTGTTGAAGATCTGATAAAAACTATATGCATGACCTTCAGGTATCATACAGGGTATTATGTCTTTGTGCATATGTTTGTAACAGGCAAAAAGAAACTAGATTGAGAATATGCATGGAATCACTTTCTGAGTCGATTTATGCATGTCCGTCTGTCCGTCTGTTGATGTTAAATTGTAAACAAAGTACAGGTCGCATTTATAATCCGATTTGGATGAAATTTGGCACAGCCCATTTGTTTGGCCCAAGGACGAACCCTATTGAAATTGGGAAAAATCGGTCCAGATTTATATATAGCTCCCATATATAGTTTCGTCCGATTTCATGTAAATGGTGCACCAAAGTACCTATATATCCTTCGATTTGCACGAAATTTGGCATAACGTACTGAATTGAGTGAATTGAGTGATGTCCGCCAAGTTTCGATAAAATCGGTCCAGACTTTGATATAGCTCCAATATATATTTTCGCCCGATTTTAAGTAAATTGGGCATCAAACTCCTCATGTTAGTCAGATTGACATCAAATTTTGCACAACGTACAAAATTGAGCAAATAAATGTTGCGTTTTGTAGAAGTACAGGCATAGTCCAACGGATGACCTATTTATATTTGTTTGAAGTCGGCCATATAGTCGGCCCCGCCCGACTTTACTACTTTCCTTACTGGTTTTGTTTTTGCTGAAAGACAGGCGAAACTGGCCGAGGGTTAAAATTACAATTGCTATTTTTATACCCTCCACCATAGTATGGAGGGTATATTAGTTTTGTTTTTCCGTTTGTAACGCATCGAAATAATCCCTTCCGACCCTATAAAGTATATATATTCTTGATCAGCGTAAAATTCTATGACGATTTAAGCATGTCCGTCTGTCCGCCTGTCTGTTGTAATCACTCTAGCGTCTAAACGAATTGAGATAGAGCCTCAAAATTTAGCATAGAGTCGTCTTTTGTCTGCAGGCAGGTCAAGTTCGAAGATGGGCTTTATCGGTCCACGTTTAGACATAGCTCCCACATAAGGGTACCCCCCAAATTTCGGTATTTTGGGGTTCTTGAGCGTGTTTTTCAACCGAATTCGCTGAAATTTGGTACTTTGAGTTCTTATTGGGTACCAAATCTCCCTACTAAAAATTATAAATATAGGTCAATTTTTTCTGGTACCCCTCATATAACGGTACCCCTCAATTTTCGGTATTTTGGGGTTCTTGAGCGCGTTTTTCAACCGAATTCGCAGAAATTTGCTACATTGAGTTCTTATTCGGTACTAAATGTCTCCACAAAAAATTATAAATATAGGTCCACTTTTTCTGGTAGGCCCCATATAACGGTACCTCCTAATGTTGAATATTTTGAGGATTTTGATCGTATTTTTCCGCCGAATTAGCTGTAATTTATTATTTTGAGTTCTTAATAGGTCCCAAATCTCTCCACAAAAAATTATGAATATAGGTCCATTTTTTTCGATAGCCTCCATATAAGGGTACTCCCAATTTTCGGTATTTTGGGGTTCTTGAGCGCGGTTTTCAACCGAATTCGCTGAAATTTGGTACATAAGGTTCTTATTGGGTACTAAATGTCTCCACAAAAAATTATAAATATAGGCCCACTTTTTCTGGTAGCCCCCACATAAAGGTACCTCCAAATTATCAGTATTTTGGGGGGTGTTGATCGTAGTTTTCCACCGAATTGGATGTAATTTAGTATTTTGAGTTCTTAATAGGTACCAAATATCTCCACAAAAAATTATGAATATAGGTCAATTTTTTCGGGTAGCCCCCATATAAGGGTACCACCCATTTTTCGGTATTTTGGGGTTCTTGAGCGCGTTTTTCAGCCGAATTCGCTGAAATTTGCTGCATTGGGTTCTTATTAGGTACTAAATGTCTCCACAAAAAATTATAAATATAGGTCCACTTTTTCTGGTAGCCCCCGCATAAAGGTACCTCAGAATTTTCAGTATTTTGGGGGTTTTGATCGTATTTTCCGCCGAATTAGCTATAATTTAGTATTTTGAGTTCTTAATAGGTACCAAACCTCTCACAAAAAATTATGAATATAGGTTCATTTTTTCGGATAGCCCCCATATAAGGGTACCCCCAAATTTCGGTAATTTGGGGTTCTTGAGCGCGTTTTTCAACCGAATTTGCTGCAATTTGGTATTTTGTAGTCGTATATGGTAACAAATCTCTCTACCAAAAATTATTAATGTTCGCCCACATTTTAGGGTAGTTCCCATATAACCCCCTTTTTCATATTAATAT
Source organism: Musca vetustissima (assembly GCF_032173495.1). Lineage (NCBI taxonomy): Eukaryota > Metazoa > Arthropoda > Insecta > Diptera > Muscidae > Musca > Musca vetustissima. Next base: position 15,842 of record NW_026879208.1, read on the forward strand.
AGTTATCTGATTTGTTCCGCGGTTTGAGTTTGGTTCTAAGACTCTGTTGTAATCATTTCACCTGCGGAGGATAGCGAGATAAAAAATTAGAACTTAAGGTTCGATAATGAAATATATAGTCGCATTTAGACCTAGTCCCTGTGTGGAGGTTTCAGAAGGAGTGGACCGATATTCCCCATCTTCGAATTTGAATTATCAATTAAAAATTTCTGAAATTTGTATTATGGTTTACATAATCCGTTTTTAGACATGTTGGTATGGGTCCATTTGTTGGTATGTTCCCTATATTCAATTCTAGTACCTGGCCCGGCCGAACTTAACGCTTTTTAACTTGTTTTCAACTATGTCTCTTTATATGATTATAAATACAAAATTTTAGATTTTTATTCCGACAAAAATTTTTGTTTGACACTGAAAGGGTATATCTAAATCTTAATATATATTTTCGTCTGATTTAATGTATATGGTGTACCAGGGACTTTGGAATAATATATATAACATATCTATAGATTTGCACAAAATTTACGCGTGTTAAATTTCGTGAAAATCGATTCAGATTTAGATATAGCTCCCATATATATTTTCGTCCGATTTGAGGTAAATGGTGCGTCAAAGTCGTTAAATTGTTTCAGATTTAGATATAGCTCCCATATACATTTTCGTCCGATTTAATAAAAATGATGCACCAAAATTCTTATATGACTTTCGTTCAATTTCATGTCTATGTTCTTTCGAAAAGGCGACGCCTGTTAGAAGACTATGTAGAATATACCAAAATACTGCTTTCCTTACTGGTGTGATCTGAATTGGATGAAATTTGTCACAGGTCATTTGATCGGACGTAAATTTTGCACCAAACTCCTAATATTAGTCCGATTGAAATACAATTTTGCATTTTGGATTGAAATCGGTTCAGGTTTCTATATAGCTTCCATGCATATTTTCATTCGATGTCATTAGATTAATTTCTATTCATCGTACCAAATTGCATTAATCATAAGTATTTCTCCTATTGAGATCAATGTTGGACAGGCACTGTGCTGCATCATACCAAATGGTGGATGCCACGGTTGCTCTTGTATATACCCAAAAGGTGAATGGTTGGATATAGTCGGCCTTGTCCGACTTTACAACTTTCATTACTGATTAAAGTTTGAAGCTAAAAGTCTATTTTTAGATATAAGTTAGATTTCATATTTTCCAAAGGTGTATGACTTTCTTGCTTAAATAAACTTGCTTTTCCGATTCTCATTTATACAAAGGAGATTCAAATTTTGTAAACTATAATAAGACAGTGATATAACAACATCATCTAAGTATAATAATTATAAACGACCCATCCAAAATTTTTGCAGCCTACTTAAAGAGCTTTTTAATTGAACAAAAATAAGGCTCGTCCTTGGGCCAAATAAATGAGCAATGCCAAATTTCATCCAATTCGGATCATAAATGCGACCTGCACATGGACGGACATGCATAAATCGACTTAAAAAGTGATTATATGCATATTCTCAAAAGGAACCGTGTGTTTATTTCGTTTCCTTTGGCCTGTTACAAACATATGCTCAAAGACCTAATACCCTGTACCACAGTGTGGTGAAGGGTATAAATATATTAAAGGGTGTACCAATTCCATTCGATCGAACATTGTACCTTTTTAACATGTCGGATATCTCATCGTTCCTCTGAGAACAATTATTGATTGCTTTTGCAAAAAAAGGGGAAAAAATACAAGTAAGGGGGATGAGGAACATAATTTCTCTTTTTCACATTTACTTGTCATTTCCCTATGATTGAGAAGTGTTACAGATTAATAAAGGTATGAGTATAAATAAAACTGTGTAACAATTTATATAACTCTGTACTGCTGTGTTCGCTGGCCTTAACCTGTGGGAATATAATGTGACTGTCGCAAAGTAATGTGTAATGGAATGGAAATCAATTCCACGTTTGGCATTTAAGTGATGGCGGATTGGTATTGGAGACAGTTTTGTAATGGGATTTAGATGTTAAACGAATGTTGTTTATTAATTATGTCAGTTTAATGGGAAATGAGTAAATAGGGAGGTAAATTCAGCCAAAATGCAGGCGACATTATTATATGTAAACAACACCAAGACTTTGTAAAATAAATATGGACTTTTACTTCTGAGAAGGTCAAACCTAAAAAGGTCAAAACTAAGAACAAAGTTCGGTTGGGCCCCAACATAATGAACAGGATATATTTTTACTGAATATTTATTGCAAAGATACCCTCCAAGAACCTGAAATGTAAAATTACAGCCACAGCGGTGTGCAAAAGGCGGCTACAGCGGCCATAAATTAATAATCTCCAATTACAGTCACTTTGGCGGGTAAAATTGCAAAATGGGAGCGGGACCTTCTTACAGGCGATGTATAGGAACATGGACCTATATCAAACGTTATCTCCATAAAAGGGTTCTATGTCAAAATCTAAGTTGATTTTTTTTTCAAAAACGATTTTTATCCTCCAAGACCTCGGGTGTTTTTTCAACTTTCTGCAAAAGTGTCTTTCGCCCTTCGAGAAACTTAGGTGGACAATTTCAACTGGGCTTGAACTTTCCTATGGCAGCTATGCCACCACATGATGAAGGGTATAAATAATTCTAGAATGATTATGTCGAGACATTGTAAGAGTAAGAGTTCACAAGGAAAGAACAAATCATATCGAATCTTTGCCTTTCCTTTTATTTCAAATTACAATTAAAAACCAGTGAGCGGAGCAGTATAGTCGGACGGGGCCGACCATATTATACCCTACACAACTTCCACGAAAAACTAACTTTCTGTGGATCTATATTCTGATCTTGGGCATTATTTCGCGATTTTTGAACCATCTGAACCACCTAGAGGTCGAAAATTATTACTAATGTTCAGTACAGCTTCTAATTGCTTGTCCAGATTCCCTTCCCTTGTGTTGTGATCTTCTTATACCCATTGGAGCCTATAGATGGACTCGAAAAAACACAACAAATTAAATTAAAGCGATCAGCGCTATATTTCCGACCTCTAGTGTGGTAAAGGGTTACTAAATAATATCTGAATACATAAGCACCTGTAAATATTTAAGTGTAACTCTCACATCTGAGTACATACGACCATATATTTGGTATCAATTTAAAGGTCAACCACTGCCCTTGGATGTACCAACAACTTTTCGAGTCTATGTCCTTCAGGGGTAAATCTATACGCTATAGAATACAAATTTTGTAATTTTTCACACAAAAGTAAGGGTCCATTTGACCCGCTAAATATTGACCGATCCTTATCAAAGCAGGCATGCTTATTCTTTGGCCCGATCCCCTTCTCTATGCGATTCGCGATGTTTGGGTCATAATTGCGGCCTCTAGAGTGACCAGAAAAACCGATAAAAATTAAGTATTTGGTCCATTTCATCCTCTAAATATTAACCGATTTTTCCCAAAAACAATAGGGGTCTTCATTGGCCAGAACCGGTCCTACATGCAAAATTTCGTAAAGATTGGTCCATAACTTTGGCCTGTGTCATGTTTACAAAATATAATGGACAGACGGACGGACAAACAAATCTAGATCGACTCAGCTAGTCGAGATATGACGATCGGTATACTTAAAGGTGGGTCTAGGACCAATATTTCGCGGCGTTACAAACTCTTGGGGCTGCACAAAGCTATAATACCCTGACAACATAGTTGTGTATAATTATATAAAAAATAAACAAATATTGGGCTTTATATCTGGGACGATTTAATCAAAAATACCAAATTAAAGTCCAAAGGACATAACCAGCCCAATTTTCGGCTAGCAGCTTCAAATAACACCGGAGAACGTTTATACATAAAGATATGCCAAACCATGAACCGATATATCAATTTTTCTATACGTAGCTTTTCATTCTACAAAAATTTTATAAATTTCCAAAATTACTGGTAAATCCTATATATGTCCAAACATAGAACTATATCTAAACAAAGATTTTCTGCAATTTCAGGAAAAAAGAGGAAGATATGTACTTTACTTTAGCTTTTAAAATACCGAAAATGGGACGGAGCCTTAAACTTGAGTCTAAGTCTTGGACATAACATGTTTGGCAAATACGTTCCCTCTCTCAAAGATAGCGCCACTTCAGTACGTAATTGCCGCTAAAACCTTCAAAACACTGAAAATGGACTGGCCCTTTATGTGAGATCTCATATTATCGTGGAAGGTATAATTAACTTTAAAATAATTAATTGGGGATATTGCAAAAGTTCAAACAAAAACGAAAATCATTTGGGCTCTCACTTCCCTAATCCCGCGATCTTTTCCCAAGACTAGCCAAAACCCGCATTACATCCACTTTTTACAACCCTACAAAACTATCCGACATAACAACTTCCGTTTGTTGGCAAAACATTTTCTGTTTCCTGTTCATATCACCCGCATATATACACATATAAACGTGTGTGTGTGCCTCTCACATTTAACAAAAGGCTCCAAATATTAAATAACAAAATAAAAATCAAACACTTTAAATAATATTCACACTTACTCAGGCGTAACATAAAAAACCGGGAGTTTTCAGCTGCAACAAATATATTGCCAAAAAACCAAGTAAAAACAACTCCGACACAAAAGTCCAACAAAGTCAGAAACAGAGGAAAAACGCAAAACTGTCTAGTAGGCGTAAAAATCCAACAAACGAATATAATTCGAATTATTGTTCGAAACAAACTTGGCGGAAAAAATTCTATTTAACATTTAATAAAAAAAACTTTATTTCTTGTTTTTGTTGTTCGGGTTGTGTTTTCAGAACATACATGAATTTTAACTGCATTGCCGTTAAAAGTGGCCATTTAAATATTCAATATGAAATTTGGCAACTAAAATGTTAAATAAAATGAAATATACTTGAAATAAAATAAATAGAAATTGTGTATGGGATATTGAAAAGTTGGTTATTTTAGAAAGAGTAGATCGATTCGAGTTATTCCAAAGTGTTTAGAAAATAAATACAAATTCGTGTTACTTTATTTGGTATTTAAATATATTTTTGATATAATAATGCCATATCGAAATGCCTGCATCTAAAATCTGAAATTGTTATATTATGATTATTGTGGTTGTATATAAGAAAAATTAAACTCTTTGAAGAAGAAGGATTGACCTCAAATATATTTGGATCATATATTTTTCTCGCCATATGTGCAAAATGTAACAAAGTCCCTTCATCTGCCCGGCTAGGTCCTCTTCCATCGAATTGACCTTTGCTAAGTTTCTAGATAGAACATTGTAATATTTCTAACTAGTAAAGAAAGTTAACAAGTCCAAGCCGATTATATAAATATTATATAATACCCTTCAAGACTTTCGGTATATATAGAGGAGAAAGAGGAGGAATTGGCCTCAATTGTATTTGGATCGTATATATTTCAGGCCATATGTACAGAATGTAATTAGGACCCTTCATCTGTCCGGTTTGTGACCTCTTCAGTCGAATTGATCTATGCTAAGTTTCTAGATGGAGCATTGTAAAGAATGTTCAAAAGTCGGTGTCGATTATAGTATACACTTTAAGACGTAGGGTATAATCAAGAGATGCTCATAAAAGTTTTATTATAGTCAACATTAATTTTATAATTATGATGTACCACAACTTTTCGATACAATATACCTAGCTTCATGAAATCGGACAAAAATATATATAGTAGCTATATCTAAATGTGAACCAGTTTAAAGGAAATAGTTTTACATGGGACACCATTTAAGGGGACCCCCCCATTCTCGGGGTCAACATTTTTTTGATTTAGTTTGATTTTTCACTAATTCAAGAATGTCTCTACAAAATTTCAAGTGAAAATCTCAAGAACTCTTGAAGATATAGCCGATTTATTGTGTCAGCATCAAGTGACGGCTAAAGGGCTTCTCAAACTTTAAACGCGTTTTTCTCTTTTGCGAATGGCGGGCACGATAATTAAAAAACTAATAACCCAATCGATTCCAAATTTTTACACGTTTCTCTGTGAGTGTATAGCTATCGTATGAACTAGGATAAATCCAATCGGTGAAGATCTTCCTTACTTATACCCTTCACCACACTGTGGTACAGGGTATTATGTCTTTGTGCATATGTTTGTAACAGGAAAAAGGAAACGAGATAGACCCACGGTTCCTTTTGAGAATATGCATAGAATCACTTTCTAAGTCGATTTATGCATGTCCGTCCGTCCGTCTGTCTGTCCATGTTAAATTGTAAACAAAGTACAGGTCGCCTTTATGATCCGAATTGGATGAAATTTGGCATAGGTCACTTATTCGGCACAAGGACGAACCCTATTGAAATCGGTTCAGATTTAGATATAGCTCCAATATATATATATTTAACCGATTTAATATAAACGGTCCCTATATATCGTTAGATTTGCACGAAATTTGCTACAGCCCAATCATTTAGGTCTAAAATGATGCCTGCCAAGTTTCGTGAAAATCGGTCCAGATTTACATATAGCTCCCATATATAGCTTCGTCCGATTTCATGTAAATGGTGCACCAAAGTCCCTATATATCTTTCGATTTACACGAAATTTGGCATATCGTACTGAATTAAGCCTAGAATAATGTCTGCCAAGTTTTGCGAAAATCGGTCCAGATTTATATATATCTCCCATATATAGTTTCTTCCGATTTCATGTACATGGTGCCCCAAAGTCCCTATATATCTTTCGATTTGCACGAAAATTGGCATATCGTACTAAATTAAGCCTAGAGTGATGTCTGCCAAGTTTCGAGAAAATCGGTTCAGATTTAGATATAGCTCCCATATATAGTTTCGTCCGACTTCTTGTAAATGGTGCCCCAAAGTCCCTGTATATCCTTCGATTTGCACGAAATTTGGCATGACGTATTGAATTGATCCTAGAGTGATGTGAAAATCGGTCCAGATTTCTATATAGCTCCTATATATAGTTTCGTCCGATTTCATGTAAATGGTACACCAAAGTCGCTACATATCTTTCGATTTGCACGAAATTTGGCATAATGTACTGAATTGAGCCTAGAGTGATGTCTGCCTTGTTTCGTGAAAATCGGTCCAGATTTAGATATAGCTCCCTTTTATAGATTGATTTTAAGTAATTGACGCACCAATGAACCAATAGGCTGATAGGAACTAAACGTTCTGAAATTAGTATAACCTAACCTGTGACAAGTGAGAAGAAATTGCTTAATATTTGGATAGAGCTTCCATATATATTTTCGCCCGATTTCAAGTAAATTAGGCATCAAACTCCTCAGGTTAATCAGATTGGCATCAAATTCTGCACAACGTACAAAATTGAGCATATAATTACGTAGTTATGTTTTCTAGAAGTATGCCCAACGGATGACCTATTTATATTTGTTTGAAGTCGATTTACATACTTTATGGATAGATCTAGGTAGGTTCACATTTAAATAAATATCACATATTTTATTTCATCCAATTTCATGTTAATAGTCCTGTTTAATATAGTGGTGAAGGGTATCACATATAGTCGGCCCCGTCCGACTTTACTACTTTCCTTACTGGTTACATGTCCGTCTGTGTGTTGAAATCATGATAGAAATCGCAATATTTAAGAATGAGCTTTGAAATTTGGTACGATCGACGTTTTGGTATAGCCTCCATATAACGGTATATTCCAATATTACGTATATTGGAGATTTTTAACACGTGTTCCTTGGAATTGGAAGTAATTTGACATTTTGGATAAATTCTTTGCAGATACACTCGTACTTAAAATTCGGTATTTTGGGAAATATGGGCGTGGTTTTTTAACCAATTGGCTGTAATTTGGTACATTGTGTTCTCATTAGACGCAATGGAACAGTAAGAAACGTAGTAAAGTCGAATCAGACGTCTATATGATACCCTTCGCCACTTTAGGAATAAATTACAGATTCATCCTTACTGATGTCGCAGTTTTGAAAGAACGTTGACATGAAATTGGAAGGACTTAAATATGTAATCTACATCTGCATTTGAACCGCACAACGTTCAAAATTTAGTCTCTCTCGCCATATGGTTATCTGAAATGATTTCAATGGAACATTACACATAATATACTATACAAATGTCAGTACGTTTTGGCCAAATAAGTGACCTGTGCCAAATATCATTCAATTCGGATATTAAATGTGACCTGCACTTTGTACACACGAATACATGGCCGAACAGACAGACGGAGTATAAAAAGTTTGATCCGACCAAGCTTAATGATATTTTTTATACATTCGACTCCTGAGTACTATATTGTTCTGACTTACTTTCTCCAGTATTTTATACCCAAAATCTTATACTACGGACTTAACTCTCCTTATTTGGCATTGTCCATATATACCAAATTTTCCAATTGAAATTTTTCAAAACTGTTTTTCAAGGTCTTATGAGGGCAAAACACTGTCTGAACAAATTATAGGTTTGAAATCCTTTAATTGAATTTAAAAAAAAATATTTTTTTATGATTGCCACAAAGAGCCGTGGTGTCTTACTGGCGGAGAATATGTTTACCGAACTTTAAAATGCTTTCGTGATATTGATGTTACCTAATATAGAAATTTAGTCAATTTCTATGGGACTTACACATTTATCCATAGATTAAGTTTAAATCGTTTTTCTATTTATATTATTTTATGTTAAGAACATTTTGCTTCAACCAGTTTTTAGGTTGTAAATATTTTGTACCAATGTACAGTATTTGCTTATTTTTCTTTCGACACTCTGCATTTTTATTGGTTTCGTTGCATGACCCTCCTCCCAGACCCCATGTATTTAAACAAATGTGGTAACAAATAACAACAAACTCAAAATGCAATATTGTTTTATAAAATATTTATCAATGAATATATATATTTGCGAAAACACAACAACACAAAAACACATTCGTTCATATAGAAACACATGCATATATAATACAGATGATGGTCCTGTTTAAAACGAAACAAAAAATAACAAATAATATTTTTTAAAAAAAAAATATTTGCTTTGCTTGCACTTTGCTTTACACTTTCGTATGCGCTATCGAATACTTGTATTTAAATCAAATTGATCGTTTGTTTCTATTGTTTTAGTGGTTATATATTTTGTTTAATGGAATACATATATGGTTTTATTGCTTCAGTTCTGTTCAGTTTTCTCGTTATTTTGTTCTATACATTTGTTGGGATAATATTGGTAAATTTGTATTTCCACAAAGATCTAAAAGCATTGTTTTTTGTGGTAAAATAAGGAAAATCCATCATGATGATGATGAATCCATGATTCGGGAATAAATTTGTGGACTGTGGCAGTATTCCACTTTTATACCCTTCACCACACTGTGGTACAGGGTATTATGTCTTTGTGCATATGTTTGTAACAGGCAAAAGGAAACGAGATAGACACATGGTTCCTTTTGAGAATATGCATAGAATCACTTTCTAAGTCGATTTATGCATGTCCGTCCGTCTGTCTGTCCATGTTAAATTGTAAACAAAGTACAGGTCGTATTTATGATCCGAATTGGATGAAATTTGGCATAGCTCACTTATTCGGCCCAAGGACGAACCCTATTGAAATTGGGAAAAATCAGTGCAGATTTCGATATAGCTCCCATTTATATATATATATATATATATATATATTGAACCGATTTAATGTAAACGGCCATTATATATCTTTCGATTTGCACGAAATTTGGTACAGCCTAATCATTTAGGACTAAATTGATGTCTGCCAAGTTTCATGAAAATCGGTCCAGATTTAGATATAGCTCCCATATATAGTTTCGCCCGATTTCATGTAAATGGTGCCCCAAAGTCCCTATATATCCTTCGATTTGCACGAAATTTGGCATAACGTTCTGAATTGAGCCTAGAACGATGTCTGCCAAGTTTCGAGAAAATCGGTCCAGGTTTACATATAGCTCCCATATATAGTTTTGTCCGATTTCATGTAAATGGTGCACCAAAGTCCCTATATATCCTTCGATTTGCACGAAATTTGGCATAACGTTCTTAATTGAGCCTAGAATGATTCCTGCCAAGTTTCATGAAGATCGGTCCTGATTTAGATTCAGCTCCCATATATAGTTTCGTCTGATTTCATGTATAGCATTTCCACATTAAATGAAACCTTTTACAAATTAAATGAACCCTTTTCCAAATTAAATGAACCCTTTTCCAAATTAAATGAAACCTTTTCCAAATTAAATGAAACCTTTTCCAAATTAAATGAAACCTTTTCCACTTGAAATGAAACCTTTTACAAATAGAATGAAACCTTTTCCAATTGAAATGAAACCTTTATTCTTATCTAAGGAAATATAATATTTGCACTAATTTTAAACCAATATTTGAAAATTAAATCAAAGAATATTAACAAATATAGTTGTATGGCTATGAAATTAACATAAATATTCTTTAATTCGGTGTGATTTCATTTAATATCTTTACTACATAAAACTAAATAAATAGTAATACAAACTGGGGTATTTCTTGACATTTTAATAAATAAATATTTAAGAACAAGAATTGAATACCCAGTCCTAAATGCGAAATACTTATTTGACTTAATAAATTGTTGATGATAAGGTAACTGCTTATCTTAATGAAGGGGTTCCCGACTTGCAGCTTGTGGGATTTTCAAAACCATGTCCATAACGTAGTTAGAACAATTTTGCCGAGTAAGCTTTTGAATACTTCGCTCGATTCCATCAACAATGTTATGTTCCATTGAAACGTCACACAGCTCAGCTCCTGCACATAATTTTATTTTTGAAAATGCATTTTCGATTGGATTTAGCATTGGAGAATAAGGCGGTAAGAATTTAAGGTTGTATCTTTTGGATTCGATCAATTTTTTTTATGTCATGTCGCTTGTGTATTTGAGCGTTATTTTCCAACTCTGGATAGATTTTCTCAAACAAAAATTTCTATAAATAATTGAAATCTGTCTGCATTGACACTGGAATTAGAAACGATTGTGTGATGTACAACTCCCGCGTTGTTTATTGCTACAATTATAGTGACATTACGACCTCTGACCGTAGGCAACACAATGTGTGCTCTTGTTCCTTGTCTTGAACGGGCTTGGGTTCTTCGTATGTGAAGATT
>NW_026879209.1:0-26924 GCF_032173495.1 Musca vetustissima
ACATAACAAATTAAACTGTTAGAACCTTTATTATAACAGTTAACTGCACCGTTTATTGTTGTACCATGTATGTCTAGATGGAGCCACTGTACAGTTATAGACTTTCGATACACTTCGTCTACCCATGAGTTTTCCCACTCTAAAGAATGACTTCCTAACGCTGGGGTGTAATGTAACCTCCTGTCTATAGGCGCTCTGCAGTAGTCGGGATACTATATTAGAAAGGAACCAAGTCATGTCGCCATTAAATCAATGACATATGGATTTTAATTTTTTTAAACCACCTCCTTCAACTTGTAGTGACTCTCTTGTGACAGTTTCTGAACAGTTTAATGTGAGTACCTGCCATTTGACCTACCTCACAGTGACTGACCCACAGGTGGAATAACGCCCATCAGCGCACCAGCAACGTAGTGTTGTACAAATTGGAGAGCGGCACACTCTTCCCCTTGATGAGGGTCGAAGCCACAACCACCGCGATGGTTCCAGGGGGCCATACCAACTGTCAGGCTGGAAAGGCGACATATCCAGGGGCGGCTTAGAACCGCTGTACGAAAAACCTCATATCAGGTTCCAGACCGAAGCGGGCCGGTCCACTACGAACGTTGCGTCACGAATAAATTCACCCGACCTTTGACAACCTTGTGAGCACGCTATCCCATAACAGGAAGTAAAGTGCGCCTTTGAAATCGACAAATATGCCAAGGACATATTTGGAATTTGACCCGCTCAGGCTATCTTGCACATGCCGCCACGCACCCGCAGTACTTCTACCCTGGGTAAAACCGAACTGATACCAGGACGTGCCTTCGCTATAACATTCCCTAAGCCACTCTTGTGACAAGAGAAGACATCCCATAATTTGATACATTGAGACTCTTCTTTAAATGACAAAAGCCTGCAGTCTTTGAGGGATATAAAAATTTCCGCCGAAGTCAGGAAATCATTTCAGCTAATATATGTATGGGACGACACTTTCCTGACGTAAGAGGAAATAATCAGATTATCAACCTCCAGTCAGCAGGGATCCTCTTATATTTCAGACAGAGATGCCAAAGACGAAGAGGAAATGAGAATGTGCAGAATGAAGTCACGACTGGGAGCGCCAAAATTATTTCGAAAATCCCGCTGCCTACTGCAGCAACCAAAAGCCCAAAAACCAAAGAAGCACCGGACAGGAATACTGTTGCCAACGATATATCGTCATAAACCCCTATTCGGTAACCGTAGCAATTTACAAACATCTCTGATAAACTTCAGATACTCAACCTTGCTATTTCTTCTAGCCTTGAAGCTTCCAGACGAACGAATATAGCCCTCATCTCAAGACATGTATCTATTCTACGCAATGTATACCACACTCCTAACGAGATATACCCCTGGGAAACCTTTCCAATGCGAAGAATATTTCTGAATCTCTTCCTTGCTTTATAAAGGATGAAACTTAACACATTAAGGGCCGTTCACGAATTTTCTCGTGTTTCGCATCTGTTACGGACCCCTCACGAGTTCTCTCGTGTATCACTTTCCTTCTGTTACGGAATGCACAAACGCAAAATAAAAACGGTTTCGTCGTGGTGAAATTGCTAATTTACAAACAAGTCTATCATCACCTACTCTTTTGCCGCTTGGGCAGACATATGGTCAACTCAAATGGAAAGAATTAGAGCATGGGAGAGAAGGATATTGGCAGCATGCGTGGGAATGAGACCAACAAAAGACAGCAACGGAATCTACAGACGCCCGCCAAACCAGAACGTCTACAATGCCATCGATTTCAACCGGATCGATGTTTGCATGATGAGGAATGCGCTCAACTTCCTGGAAAGGAGCCAACTTGTGGAGAATAGGATAGTGGACCAATTCCTGGAGTACAACGAGGAACTCCCCGCCATCCTTAGAAGGAAACATCTTACTTATTTGTATATTCATACCCGTAATTCGGAATGAACGAAAAGGTACTTAAATACCTTAAACTAATTAATACAAGGCAGCCGTCTAACTAGTTCGCCTACTTCTAAATATTTCTTCTAACTTGGAGCTTGTAAAAAAAACAAATATGCCCACCTTTTCCTAACCTACCTAAAGTGAATGGGAATGGCGATAAGCGGGAATCTTTCCCATACTATCGAGCTCCAATTTATCTATGAATTACCTCAACGATTAATGTTGACTGTTCCGTGGTTCGAAGAGATCTCAATTTATTTATAATTACTTCTTAAATGCAGACCTTAATCTAAAGACATACAATTACAAGTCCCTGCATCGATTATTTATTTGCAAAAAAAAAAAATATCGAACAAACAATATATGTTTCAGCAATTACAAATACATTGCCCATTGTGATTCATAATTATTTGTAAACCGAATTATTCTAATTACGCCACCCACTGTAATCTTCAATGATGATTCCACATCACAAATCAATTTCCAACAACAACAACAACACAAAATAAAACAAAACAAATAATAAACACAACACAATTCAATTATTGAGCAGCAACAAGGTCTCCATGGTATGAAGCACATGGGGATTGATTGTTTTGCATTTCATTTGTTGCCTCGATGTCTGTCCAGTCCAGTCCACCGAATTGCATTACACATATTTTCTTTTCTCTCGGTTCGTCTCTTTGCAATTATTTTAGCTGGTGTTAAATTTTATTCTTCTTATCAACGCGTGCTGGCACAGAAAAACAATAATGTTCTACAAATGACCGGTGTTACAGTGGGCACTCTACATGCCTTAAAGCTCATCGACGGCTTATTACCAGTGTTACCGCTGGCAATTTTAAAAAAGTTGCACAAAAAGTCGTTCCCTTGAAAAAAGGTTGCACAGAAAAATAAATTTGTCAATAAAACTGGTCCGACAATATGTTAGATACCCTTGGAACTCAAAAACGACGTAGAAAAATCTAAATAAGAAGAAAAGAAGAAAGAAGAAAAGTCGCACAGAGCTTAAAAAGTTTCAAACACAGGTAAAATGTGTATTCCACAATCAAAAGTTCCATACATGAAGGTCGCTATTGTTTTGAAACTGCGAGATTAAAACTGAATAAAAAGTCCGGAGTCCGTTACACATGGTTCGTTCAATTTTTATTGACCATCTCTGTACCCTATGCCAAATTTCGTGCAAATCGAAAGATATATAGGGACTTTGGTGCCCCGTTTACCTTAATTCGGACGAAAATATATATGGGAGCTAAATATAAATCTGAATCGATTTTAATGAAACTTAGCACACATCATTCTGGACCTAATTCAGTACCCTATGCCAAATTTCGTGCAAATCGAAAGATATATAGGGACTTTGGTGCCCCGTTTACCTTATATCGGATAAAATGTTGACAATTATGTACAGGTAATGCCCGAATGAGTGGACCGATATTCCTCATCTTCGAACTTGAATACCATTTGAAAGAAATATTTCGATGTACACAGTGTCAAATCCGACATTCCAGTCGCCTAATATGGGATTTTTAAATATTGAATATGTTTAACATTTGTGGAAGATGGGTCCCATTTTCGGAATTCATTTAGACTTGGTAAATAGAAGAGGTTCGCATGGTATTATAAAAAATATTTAAAGCTCAATTTAAAAAATTTTATGGGCGAAGACCGATATTCTCCATCCTTCACCATAATTTATGTTTGAAAGAAATTCCTAAGAAATACTACGATGAGCAAAATTTCGATGAAATCAGTTGCTCCCTTCGAGAGTTATCGTGTGTAACAGCCAGACATGATTTCCTTAGAAAGAGGAAAAATACGATCAAAACCAACAAAATACTGGAAATTAGGAGGTACCGTTATAAGGAGGCTTCCCGAAAAAGTGGACCTATATTTATAATTTTTTATGAAGACATTTAATACCCAATAAGAACCCTATACACCAAATTTCAGCGAATTCGGTAGAAAAACGCGCTCAAGAACCCCAAAATACCGAAAATTGGGAGATACCGTTATATGGGAGCTATGCCTAAACGCGGACCGATATATATTCCATCTTCGAACTTGACTTAAAATACTTTAAACTTGAAAATCCAGACACTCAGCTTGGGCTAGGATCTTCAACATACCGACAATTAAAAAGGGCTTGTGTGGACCTTAATATGTGGGCTATGTCATTGTAAATTGTTTGCTAGTAGGTACTTTATCTTCTGAGAAATATACAGTCACATAGGATGGAAAACTGGGCTTGAACTTCAGCGTATCGGAAATTAAGAGGATTTTGTATGAGATCTACATCGAAACATAGCTAAAATCGGGAAAAAATGCAAAGATGTTTTTTTTACCCTTTACGAATTGATATGCATTACAACCACTTCGGCCGAAAAACTTTCAAAATACCGAAAATGGAGAGAGAGACATTTATTTGTGGACTATGTGGAAACGTGGATCCATTTCGAAAATTTTATGCAAAGATATTCTCCAAGAATTCAGGATAGATCTTTATATGGGGGTTATGGGTAATATCCACCTACGTTGAAAATCGCCTTAGACCTCGGATTTTGCATATTTGCATATTTTTTAATAATGAAGATATCGAAATTCTGATTGGACACAAATTCGTTTCAAAGGATTTAGAATTATTTGAAGGGTTCATATTTTTTAATTTTTTGCATATTTGCATATTTTGCATATGCACGAGATATGCAAAAAATATGCAAAATATGCAAAAAATATGCAAAATATGCAAAAAATATGCAAAATATGCAAAAAATATGCAAAATATGCAAAATATATGCAAAATATGCAAAAAATATGCAAAATATGCAAAATATATGCAAAATATGCAAAAAATATGCAAAATATGCTAGGTCGATATGCAATAAATATGCAAAATATATGCATAAAATATGCGAAATATATGCTAAAATATGCAAAAATATGCAAAATATGCAAAATATATGCAAAATATATGCAAACATATGCAAAATATGCAAACATATGCAAAATATGCAAAAATATGCAAAATATGCAAAATATATGCAAAATATGCAAAATATATGCAAAATATGCAAGCAAATGCAAAATATGCAAAAATATGCAAAATATATGCAAACATATATGCACAATATGCAAACATATGCAAAATATGCAAAAATATGCAAAATATGCAAAATATGCAAAATATGCAAAATATATGCAAAATATGCAAGCATATGCAAAATATGCAAAAATATGCAAAATATATGCAAACATATATGCACAATATGCAAACATATGCAAAATATGCAAAAATATGCAAAATATGCAAAATATATGCAAAATATGCAAAAATATGCAAAATATATGCAAAATATGCAAATATATGCAAAATATGCAAACATATGCAAAATATGCAAAATATGCAAAAATATGCAAAATATGCAAACATATGCAAAATATGCAAAATATATGCAAAATATATGCAAACATATGCAAAATATGCAAACATATGCAAAATATGCAAAAATATGCAAAATATATGCAAAATATGCAAAATATATGCAAAATATGAAAACATATGCAAAATATGCAAAAATATGCAAAATATATGCAAACATATATGCACAATATGCAAACATATGCAAAATATGCAAAAATATGCAAAATATATGCAAAATATGCAAACATATGCAAAATATATGCAAAATATGCAAACATATGCAAACATATGCAAAATATGCAAACATATGCAAAATATGCAAAATATGCAAATATATGCAAAATATGCAAACATATGCAAATATATGCAAAATATGCAAACATATGCAAAATATGCAAAATATGCAAAAATATGCAAAATATGCAAACATATGCAAAATATGCAAAATATATGCAAAATATATGCAAACATATGCAAAATATGCAAACATATGCAAAATATGCAAAAATATGCAAAATATATGCAAAATATGCAAAATATATGCAAAATATGCAAACATATGCAAAATATGCAAAAATATGCAAAATATATGCAAACATATATGCACAATATGCAAACATATGCAAACATATGCAAAATATGCAAAAATATGCAAAATATATGCAAAATATGCAAAAATATGCAAAATATATGCAAACATATGCAAAATATGCAAACATATGCAAAATATGCAAAATATATGCAAACATATGCAAAATATGCAAAAATATGCAAAATATATGCAAACATATGCAAAATATATGCAAAATATGCAAACATATGCAAAATATATGCAAAATATGCAAAAAAAATATGCACGGTATGCTAGGTCAATATGCGAGAAATATGCAAAAAATATGAAAAATATAGGCAAAAATATGCAAAATATGTGCAAATATGAGCAACATATTTCACATATGCAATCATTTTAATCAAAAAAAAAAAAAAAAATCAGGGTAGTTTCCGAATTTGTGTGCTTTCTTTATTTTTAACCTATAGAAATCTAATTGTGTATGTATGCGTTTCATGGTTCAACTGTTAGATTTTTGGGGCATTATGAAAAATTTGCTAAATATATGTATAAAACATGCAAACATATATAACCGTTATATGGCGATATACTAAAACGTGGACCGATATATCCCATTTCCAATACCAAACATCCTAGGAGTAATAATAATATATGTGCAAAATTTCAAAATTCTATCTTTAATATTGCGACCTAGCATACCGTGCATATATTTTGCATATTTTGCATATGTTTGCATATTTTGCATATGTTTGCATATTTTTGCATATTTTGCATATTTTTGCATATTTTGCATATTTTTGCATATTTTGCATATGTTTGCATATTTTGCATATTTTTGCATATTTTGCATATGTTTGCATATTTTGCATATGTTTGCATATTTTGCATATTTTTGCATATTTTGCATATTTTGCATATTTTTGCATATTTTGCATATGTTTGCATATTTTGCATATATTTTGCATATTTTGCATATATTTTGCATATTTTGCATATGTTTGCATATTTTGCATATTTTGCATATATTTTGCATATGTTTGCATATTTTGCATATTTTTGCATATTTTGCATATGTTTGCATATTTTGCATATGTTTGCATATTTTGCATATTTTTGCATATTTTGCATATGTTTGCATATGTTTGCATATTTTGCATATATTTTGCATATATTTTGCATATTTTGCATATTTTGCATATTTTGCATATTTTGCATATTTTTGCATATTTTGCATATTTTTGCATATTTTGCATATTTTTGCATATTTTGCATATGTTTGCATATTTTGCATATTTTTGCATATTTTGCATATTTTGCATATGTTTGCATATTTTGCATATTTTTGCATATGTTTGCATATTTTTGCATATTTTGCATATGTTTGCATATTTTGCATATATTTTGCATATTTTGCATATATTTTGCATATTTTGCATATGTTTGCATATTTTGCATATTTTGCATATATTTTGCATATTTTTGCATATTTTGCATATTTTTGCATATTTTGCATATGTTTGCATATTTTGCATATGTTTGCATATTTTGCATATTTTTGCATATTTTGCATATGTTTGCATATTTTGCATATGTTTGCATATTTTGCATATTTTTGCATATTTTGCATATTTTGCATATTTTTGCATATTTTGCATATGTTTGCATATTTTGCATATATTTTGCATATTTTGCATATATTTTGCATATTTTGCATATTTTTGCATATTTTGCATATTTTGCATATATTTTGCATATATTTTGCATATTTTTGCATATTTTGCATATGTTTGCATATTTTGCATATGTTTGCATATTTTGCATATTTTTGCATATTTTGCATATGTTTGCATATGTTTGCATATTTTGCATATATTTTGCATATATTTTGCATATTTTGCATATGTTTGCATATTTTGCATATTTTTGCATATTTTGCATATTTTTGCATATTTTGCATATTTTTGCATATTTTGCATATGTTTGCATATTTTGCATATTTTTGCATATTTTGCATATTTTGCATATGTTTGCATATTTTGCATATTTTTGCATATGTTTGCATATTTTTGCATATTTTGCATATGTTTGCATATTTTGCATATATTTTGCATATTTTGCATATATTTTGCATATTTTTGCATATGTTTGCATATTTTGCATATTTTGCATATATTTTGCATATTTTTGCATATTTTGCATATTTTTGCATATTTTGCATATGTTTGCATATTTTGCATATGTTTGCATATTTTGCATATTTTTGCATATTTTGCATATTTTTGCATATTTTGCATATGTTTGCATATTTTGCATATTTTTGCATATTTTGCATATGTTTGCATATTTTGCATATGTTTGCATATTTTGCATATTTTGCATATTTTTGCATATTTTGCATATGTTTGCATATTTTGCATATATTTTGCATATATTTTGCATATTTTGCATATGTTTGCATATTTTGCATATATTTTGCATATTTTGCATATATTTTGCATATTTTGCATATTTTTGCATATTTTGCATATGTTTGCATATTTTGCATACGTTTGCATATATTTTGCATATATTTTGCGTATATTTTGCATATGTTTGCATATTTTGCATATTTTTGCATATTTTGCATATTTTGCATATGTTTGCATATTTTGCATATATTTTGCATATTTTTGCATATTTTGCATATATTTTGCATATTTTGCATATTTTTGCATATTTTGTATATGTTTGCATATTGTGCATATATGTTTGCATATATTTTGCATATTTTTGCATATTTTGCATATGTTTGCATATTTTGCATATATTTTGCATAGTTTGCATATATTTTGCATATTTTGCATATTTTTGCATATTTTGCATATTTTGCATATTTTTGCATATTTTGCATATCGACAATGCATATTTTGTATATTTTTTGCATATATTTATTGCATATCGACCTAGCATACCGTGCATATTTTTTGCATATTTTGCATATTTTTGCATATTTTGCATATTTTTTGCATATTTTGCATATTTTTTGCATATTTTGCATATTTTTTGCATATTTTGCATATTTTTTGCATATTTTGCATATTTTTTGCATATTTTGCATATTTTTTGCATATATTTTGCATATTTTTTGCATATATTTTGCATATTTTTTGCATATTTTTTGCATATTTTTGACATGACCCCAAATATCGATCAATTAAAGCATGAAACGCCTAAATACAAAATTTGAGTCCAATCGGATAAAGCATAAAAAATATGCAAAAATCCGAGGTCTAAACATAACAAATTAAACTGTTAGAACCTTTATTATAACAGTTAACTGCACCGTTTATTGTTGTACCATGTATGTCTAGATGGAGCCACTGTACAGTTATAGACTTTCGATACACTTCGTCTACCCATGAGTTTTCCCACTCTAAAGAATGACTTCCTAACGCTGGGGTGTAATGTAACCTCCTGTCTATAGGCGCTCTGCAGTAGTCGGGATACTATATTAGAAAGGAACCAAGTCATGTCGCCATTAAATCAATGACATATGGATTTTAATTTTTTTTAAACCACCTCCTTCAACTTGTAGTGACTCTCTTGTGACAGTTTCTGAACAGTTTAATGTGAGTACCTGCCATTTGACCTACCTCACAGTGACTGACCCACAGGTGGAATAACGCCCATCAGCGCACCAGCAACGTAGTGTTGTACAAATTGGAGAGCGGCACACTCTTCCCCTTGATGAGGGTCGAAGCCACAACCACCGCGATGGTTCCAGGGGGCCATACCAACTGTCAGGCTGGAAAGGCGACATATCCAGGGGCGGCTTAGAACCGCTGTACGAAAAACCTCATATCAGGTTCCAGACCGAAGCGGGCCGGTCCACTACGAACGTTGCGTCACGAATAAATTCGTACGTAGACCTTCCCTTGGTCACTGTTCGTCCACCTAGTCCTCCACCTATCAACAACACATTCCCGAAGGATAGTTATGTACCGCCTAATATCCCCATCCACCAGATAGAAGACCTGAGCCTATCATCCTCATCCAAATGCTAGTCACGCTTAAGCTTATACATGATAGCCCTACATCTTACCTCAAGATCATGCGGCGCGGTGCCAAGCAGCACTTGCAACGCCTCTGTGGAAACAGTGCGACACACTGGCAAACATGCTAACATGCAACCGTCTTCTCGTTTGCCACCTTCACTCCAGGCCTGCACACCATGATTTTCAAGGATGCATAATTAGGTTCCATATACATGTACCACAAATGGAGCTCTGTGGGCAACCACGCTGCACATTCCTCCAGACCGAAGCACTGGCCCCCATAAAACAAGCCTTCCTATCTCGGAAATAACTCGCCCACAGAGCAATCTCCCTACACCCGACCTTTGACAACCTTGTGAGCACGCTATCCCATAACAGGAAGTAAAGTGCGCCTTTGAAATCGACAAATATGCCAAGGACATATTTGGAATTTGACCCGCTCAGGCTATCTTGCACATGCCGCCACGCACCCGCAGTACTTCTACCCTGGGTAAAACCGAACTGATACCAGGACGTGCCTTCGCTATAACATTCCCTAAGCCACTCTTGTGACAAGAGAAGACATCCCATAATTTGATACATTGAGACTCTTCTTTAAATGACAAAAGCCTGCAGTCTTTGAGGGATATAAAAATTTCCGCCGAAGTCAGGAAATCATTTCAGCTAATATATGTATGGGACGACACTTTCCTGACGTAAGAGGAAATAATCAGATTATCAACCTCCAGTCAGCAGGGATCCTCTTATATTTCAGACAGAGATGCCAAAGACGAAGAGGAAATGAGAATGTGCAGAATGAAGTCACGACTGGGAGCGCCAAAATTATTTCGAAAATCCCGCTGCCTACTGCAGCAACCAAAAGCCCAAAAACCAAAGAAGCACCGGACAGGAATACTGTTGCCAACGATATATCGTCATAAACCCCTATTCGGTAACCGTAGCAATTTACAAACATCTCTGATAAACTTCAGATACTCAACCTTGCTATTTCTTCTAGCCTTGAAGCTTCCAGACGAACGAATATAGCCCTCATCTCAAGACATGTATCTATTCTACGCAATGTATACCACACTCCTAACGAGATATACCCCTGGGAAACCTTTCCAATGCGAAGAATATTTCTGAATCTCTTCCTTGCTTTATAAAGGATGAAACTTAACACATTAAGGGCCGTTCACGAATTTTCTCGTGTTTCGCATCTGTTACGGACCCCTCACGAGTTCTCTCGTGTATCACTTTCCTTCTGTTACGGAATGCACAAACGCAAAATAAAAACGGTTTCGTCGTGGTGAAATTGCTAATTTACAAACAAGTCTATCATCACCTACTCTTTTGCCGCTTGGGCAGACATATGGTCAGCTCAAATGGAAAGAATTAGAGCATGGGAGAGAAGGATATTGGCAACATGCGTGGGAATGAGACCAACAAAAGACAGCAACGGAATCTACAGACGCCCGCCAAACCAGAACGTCTACAATGCCATCGATTTCAACCGGATCGATGTTTGCATGATGAGGAATGCGCTCAACTTCCTGGAAAGGAGCCAACTTGTGGAGAATAGGATAGTGGACCAATTCCTGGAGTACAACGAGGAACTCCCCGCCATCCTTAGAAGGAAACATCTTACTTATTTGTATATTCATACCCGTAATTCGGAATGAACGAAAAGGTACTTAAATACCTTAAACTAATTAATACAAGGCAGCCGTCTAACTAGTTCGCCTACTTCTAAATATTTCTTCTAACTTGGAGCTTGTAAAAAAAACAAATATGCCCACCTTTTCCTAACCTACCTAAAGTGAATGGGAATGGCGATAATCGGGAATCTTTCCCATACTATCGAGCTCCAATTTATCTATGAATTACCTCAACGATTAATGTTGACTGTTCCGTGGTTCGAAGAGATCTCAATTTATTTATAATTACTTCTTAAATGCAGACCTTAATCTAAAGACATACAATTACAAGTCCCTGCATCGATTATTTATTTGCAAAAAAAAAAATATCGAACAAACAATATATGTATCAGCAATTACAAATACATTGCCCATTGTGATTCATAATTATTTGTAAACCGAATTATTCTAATTACGCCACCCACTGTAATATTCAATGATGATTCCACATCACAAATCAATTTACAACAACAACAACAACACAAAATAAAACAAAACAAATAATAAACACAACACAATTCAATTATTGAGCAGCAACAAGGTCTCCATGGTATGAAGCACATGGGGATTGATTGTTTTGCATTTCATTTGTTGCCTCGATGTCTGTCCAGTCCAGTCCACCGAATTGCATTACACATATTTTCTTTTCTCTCGGTTCGTCTCTTTGCAATTATTTTAGCTGGTGTTAAATTTTATTCTTCTTATCAACGCGTGCTGGCACAGAAAAACAATAATGTTCTACAAATGACCGGTGTTACAGTGGGCACTCTACATGCCTTAAAGCTCATCGACGGCTTATTACCAGTGTTACCGCTGGCAATTTTAAAAAAGTTGCACAAAAAGTCGTTCCCTTGAAAAAAGGTTGCACAGAAAAATAAATTTGTCAATAAAACTGGTCCGACAATATGTTAGATACCCTTGGAACTCAAAAACGACGTAGAAAAATCTAAATTAGAAGAAAAGAAGAAAGAAGAAAAGTCGCACAGAGCTTAAAAAGTTTCAAACACAGTTACATGACATCAAAAAGGTTGCAAATTGCTACTTTAGTCGCACAACTGTAACCCTGCTTATTACGTATGCCAACATCGGCTTGATTGTTATGGTCAAATGAAATTCCAATCAATTATAGATTTGATTTTTCCTACTTAGTGGCGGTTTGGTGTGGCGCACACATGTTTTACATGCTAATTTATTGCAACTATAAATAACTAATATTAAAATAGTAAGAGGAATACAACAGGGAGAAATGGCGTTAGCATGGCTTGGGCGGGAGGTAAAATGTGTATTCCACAATCAAAAGTTCCATACATGAAGGTCGCTATTGTTTTGAAACTGCGAGATTAAAACTGAATAAAAAATCCGGAGTCCATTACACATGGTTCGTTCAATTTTTATTGACCATCTCTGTAGCAATTTTCAAAAAGTGTACCGTTTGTGAAGAAGATGCCAGAAGAATTAGGCCATTTGAATAGATGTAGCGTGTCATGCCGGGCAGATATTGTCGACCACTCCATCAATTCGTGCCCAATATAAATTAAGGCGGCTACACCATCCAGATCTTAGTTGTGCCAAGATCACTCTGGTTTGTCGAGGTATCTGCTGCTCTTCAGCAGCTATCATAGGCGGATGGTCTCCGAGGATGGTATTCACACGATATTCTTGAACTGCTTCCTCATCTGCATCCGTGTGAATACGATTCAATCCGATTCAAGGCTCCCTTTTGTACCTTTGGACCTCTCTCTCCAGATCATGGAGATCCTTCCTGACATGCCTAGGTGTGGGTGCCTATCCATTAGGTAACAGTTTGGATGGCTACTCCTATAACACCCAAGCAGATATTAAATCGACAACATCTTGTTGTGTTGACGCACAGGAAGGATATTCGTCTCCTCATGCAAGTGGTCTATTGCAGTCATGAGGAGACACCCTGTTGCAGTCCTCAGGGTGGCATTCAGGCAGGATTGAAGACGTTTCAAACTTGGCTGGAGGGTTGTACTGTCGACGTCCTCGAACAGCTTGGTGTGACTGACGGTATCAAATGCCACTGTTCTGGTTGTGTCCTTCTGCGATGTGCGTGGAAATGACGTGCAAAGCTGTTGTTGTGCTATGCTGCTTCCGGAACCCATGTTGATGATCAGCAACTGAGTAGCATTCACGAATGCTAGGGAGTAGTAAAGCCTCAAGTGTATTGGCTACTGTCGACAAAAGTGAGATCGGCCTGTATGACTCACCTTTGCTGGCATCCTTGACCTGCTTCAGTAGCGGGACCACCCTGCCCATTTTCCAGGCATCGGGAACTACTAGGTTAGCTAACGACAAGTTGAGGACTTTCGTAAGATATTCTACTTCTGGCTCATCAAGCTGATTCAACATCACCATGGAGATTCCATCTGGACCAAGCGCCTTGGTTGATTTCGCGTTCCTGATGACACTTGCAACATCCTCCAACGTGGTTCCTCCTCCACTTGAAGAGAGCGTATACGGAGCAATACTCTTCTCTTCGCCCGGTCACTCTCGGGATGCTCTATAAACTGCCGGTTGAAATAACACGCGCACCTCTTCTGATCTGTCACCTCAACGCCGTTGAATGAGACAGAAGTCCGATCCTCCTTCTTTCCAGGGTTCGAGAGAGACTTAACCGTTGCCCACAATTTACTCAATCCGGTACTGATGTTGCAACACTTCAGATGTTCTAGCCACTTTTTCCGCTTGCCGACTAACCTGTTCACCTCCAACGTCAGTTCTGACTCTGGGGTTAGTACGACGAAGCTCATCACGCTCATTCGCTAGTCCCGCTGCCTCTGCTGGGAAGTTTGGTCTTAGTTCGGGTATACGACCCGCAGGTATATAGCGAGCGGCTGCAACAGTGATGATGTCCCGGAAATTCCTTTCTGCCACCCGAGCATCAGAAGGGTTGGGCAGTTCTCTGATGCGGCGATTGGTGAAATTTTTAAACTCTTGCCAATACGGCGTTCAGAAGTTATCAAGCCGGGTGGTCTGTTGATGGATATGATAATAGGGAGGTGGTCTGGCCCCAATGATATGACGGGTTGCCAAACCACGTCATTCGCCAGACCCGGAGACACGATGGAGATGTCCGGTTAGCTTTGGCAGTCTCCCCTTATCCTGGCGGGTCTGTCCTCATTCACCGTGTAAACCGTTGAGCTATCAATTTGCTCGGCCAGCGCAATGCCCCTCTGGTCATTACCTAGGACGGAATGCCATAACTCATGATGTGCATTGAAATCCCCTAGCACCAGACGGTTATTGCCTTCAAAAGATGACTAATGTCAGGCAAATAACGCGGGGCACAGCTATTTAACGGCGGAATGTAAACGTTAAGCACCTCTACCTCGGCGGTATCACACTTGATCGTTACACCCATATATTCCATGTATGGGTCACTAGAGTCTAGCTCAAACGAGATAGGTCTGTACTGGACAGAATGTTGCAATAGGAATACTAATCCTCCACCTCTTGTACGACCCTTTCTAATTACGTTGTATCCATCACAACCCTGAAGACTGCAGGTGTTGTTCAGCTTCGTTTCCTGGATCGCAGCGACCATAATACTTCTTTGACTCATAAAATCCACTATCTCATTGATTTTCCCTCGAAGTCCATTGCAGTTGAACTGAAGAAAAGATACGTTATCGGGAGTTGCGACAGCAATGTGCGGTGTTAGTGGCTGCGGCACAGGTTGCTGCTGCGGAGATTGCGGGGGAGTCACGTAATCCGAAGACGACGACGATTATGCCGTGGACCACGGTGATGACGACGACTCGCTGGGGACTGCATTGGCGCAGCATGAAGCAACGTAGTTCCTTTCGCTGTACTCCTGTATCCGGCTAAAGCCGGAACAACTCCTGAAATGGATGATGTTGTGACAAAATGAGCAGAACCATGGTTCGGGGTTTGTCTTAATCCCGGCACGGACCAAATCCGAAGCAAACATTCCGGGTAATGAATCTCCCAAATTGAAAAAATACTCGAACATGTACTTGCTGGGTTGACAGCCCTTGGTCCGAAGTTGATTTCTCCGGGTCAATCCGGTGCATAGAACCGGCCGTCCTTGGATTGTTCTCGTGGTAGTTTCCTTTGATTAGGGATTGACTTTATTTTCTCTGTGTCAGATGACTTTAAAATTATTCAATCTTCTAGAGATCATTCAATCTTCAAGGAATGGATTTAAAGTCGAGCTTGTCCTTATAGTTATCCGTCAGCTGTGCGCCAGTCAGTTTTCGTTCAGTTAAATATTTCTATTTAGTCGTAACCTTGACAATATCCTTGCTTACTTCATCCATCATCTTGTCTGCCTCTTCGCTACATCGATACTCCAAGTAGGTTTTACATTTCCTTGTATGTCTCGGAAGGTTTGGTCGAAATTGGATTTCTCTGCCCCGGTAGTTATTAAACTCTGCTCCTCTTACCTGTTGACTGCTCGCTTGTTTGTTGCGGTGGTACTCTCGACTATAGACACCAAGATAACCACATATGTACGATATATTTTCTCACGATCGAAAGATGATGTCGAAGTGTAACTCATTATAACGATAGTATTTATTCCATATTAGGACTTCAGAAAGTAATTTTTATTTTGTTTATTTTGCCTTTCCATAACTACCCTCTTATACGCTAATCAGCCTTTTGAAACGCATACTAAATAATAAGCTATTTCAAGTTAAAACCCAATAATAATAAAAACAATAATAATGAAAAAGCCAATGCCTTTTTTAAATTGTAACAAAACTCGGCGATAACACCCTGCAATTAGGGCTTTCATTGTATTTTTACACTGAAATTTGCTGAAATATTTTTAAACCCCCAAACAGGAGGAAAGGCATGTAGAAAATAGTCTAGTTTTCGAATAAATCGTGACAAAAACTAAATTTTATTTGTGAATAATGAAAAATGTGACCGACCGCATGTGCCAGACGAAATGGTCGGTAGGTTGGTCGATTGGGTGCTTGGACGGATGGATGGTACGTAAGCATTGACACATGAACGTAAGATTTTAGTTTCATTCTTTTGTTTGGTCTCGACGTCGGTGTTGTTTTTGTAGTTGTTGTTGATGGTTGGGTATATTGAGGGTGTTGACGCTTGACGCATTCTTTTCTGCAGCTACCGCTGCAGTTAATAAGTTATTTGTTTTTTCTTGTTTTTATTTCGTCAAAAGCCAAATTCAATGTAATGGATATGAGTTTAAAATTTAAAGGGTTATCATGTGGGGTATTACGAAATGAACAAAATCAAAGGGGATTATGTGTAATGTAATATGTTTTGATAGGTTGATAGGTGATCTGTAATGTAATATGTTTTGATTTGTTACACTTTGAGAACCCAAAATACCAATTTACTGGCGATTCGGTTGAATAACGGTTGGTCGTACTCCCCAAAATGCAAAAATTAGGGCTACCTCAAAAATTGAAAAAATTGAACCACCGTTGAAATTGGGTAAACGAATAGACTAAGAATCAGTATGTTTGGTATGCGGATCTCACCTGATGTGAAGAGTTGAGAAAAATGCATGCTAAAAGCACATGATAACTATTGAATGTATCATAGCAATAATAGATATCCTATATGTAGAAAAAAAGGACTTCTATCAAAAGAACACATTATTAATGCCTCAAAACGGAAGACCGCATCCTAAAATACCTGTGTAGAATATGTCGTGGCCTAAGATAGCTTATAGATGCAAAAAATTATGAAATGAAATGTATCCGAGAAAAGGAGGTCTCGGAGAGGTATCCTAGCAATAAAACACTATCTACAATTGGAAGTTCCCGTAGCAAATAGAATGTCCCCACAGGAGAGGGCTCCTAGAATGTCTTCCCGAGGATCCCCTGGAAATCGAAGGCTTCTGAATGGCCTCCTAGCAATAAATTAAGCTCTAGAAGGAATTCTAGCTATCCTAGCAAATATGTAGAAGACATACTAGCTAATTGACAAACTCTGGAAAAACTCCCCTAGCAATAGAATGTACCCAGTAAAGTAGATATTTCTGAAACAAGACCTCCTAACAAAGAATACCCCTGGAGGGTCTTGTAGAAAATTAAAACTAGTCCTTTGAAATGTGTCCAAGGAATCGACAACCACAGAATGGCCTCCTTGCAATAAGTTGGCCTCTAGAAGGTATCCTACCAATTGAAAGACTTTCGAATTTCTCCTAGCGAAGTTCCTCTAGGCAATAAATCGGCATTAGGAAGGTTTTCCATCAATAGAATCAATAAAATGTCCTCGACAACCTATCCAGCAATTAAAAGTCCCTGGAAGTTATGCAGCAATACAGTGTCTATTAATAAAGAAAGTTTCTAATATGTCTCCTTGGAAAAGAAGACGTCCGGGAGGGTCTCCTTGTAATAGGTAATTACTTTTCCAAATGTCTTCGGAAAATCAATTATTAACAAAAGATCCCTAAATGGTCTCTGAACAATAGAGATTCGCGCCAATAAAAATCATCTCCAGTAAACGAAGGTCACTTAAAGATCCTCTAGAAATCGAAAGCTTTAGAATAAGAAAGTTTTTTCTAATGAAGGAATACCCTATAAGGCCACAAAGAACAAAAGGTATAAGAACAATCAAAAAGTATATACAAGGTATTGTAGAATGAATGGTATCTTAACAATAGAAGCCAGGAAGAATAACTAAGTGTATAGAAGACTGGAGATCAAGAGGGAGACCAAGAGGCGTCCTTTGTAATTTCTTCCACCACCATACGCTCGTATACTGGTGGCTCTCGTTGCATCGGAAAAAAATTCGGCATGAACCCGATATAAATCGACAACCGAAAATCTACTGTACGGGTTCGAAATTTGTTGGTGGAAATATTACTTCGAAACAAAAGGTGTCTCAAGAGTTGATATTGGAAGAAAAAAACTTCGTCTAAGATCTTCCCAGGCGCGAAAAGATGGAAGAGAACTTTTTGAAGGACCTGCGCGCAAGAGGTCTTTCAAAAAGTTCTCTTCCATCTTTTCATCCAATTCGTGGTCTTCTCTTCTGCCATCAATTGTCTCGCTTTTATATGACTTTGTGCTGGGGGCATCCTCATCCATTCTCACAATATGACCTAGCCAACGTAGTCGCTGCAGCTCGATACGTTTGGCAAATCTGAATATAGAGAATAGATGGTGCAACTCGTGTTTCATTCGACGGCGAGATTCATCGTCAACGCAGATCGGCCTATAGACCTTTCGGAGGATTTTTCTACCAAACACTACAAGAGCTGCTCATTTGCTTGCCTAAGTACCAATCCTTCAGATCCATATAACAGCACGGGTAGTATCAGCGATTTGTAGAGTGTGAGTTTGGTCAGGTGGGAGGTGGCCTTGTTTCTAAACTGCTTACTTAGACTATAATAGCATAGTTCGCAACTTCGGCAATTGCTCCGAGTCTACTGGACGTCTTGCGTGTTGATACCATCAGCTTGGTCTTCTCGCCATTTACTGCCAGACCCACTTTGGCAGACTCCTCTTCAATATGTTCAAAGGTGGCTGTTACCGCTCGCAATGTTCGAACCATTATATCGATGTCATCGGCGTATGCGAGTAACGTGCGTTGTTTGGTGTACAGGCTGTCATTTCTGTTCACCTTTGCCTCTCGTATGACCTTTTCCACCAGGATGTTAAAAAACTTACACGACAAACTGTCACCTTGTCTGAATCCTCGTTCGGTATTAAAGGGCTCCGATAGGTCCTTTAACTGCCGACCTTGTGCCAGTTAAATTTATCCTGTATAGCTGTGTTAATTTTGCAGGAATTCCGAACGCAGGCATAGCTTTAACACCTCCGAACGGATAGGGCTGTCGAATGCGGCTTTATAGTTTTCTGTGAGTCTTTTCAAGGATTTGATGCATAGTGAAAATTTGGGCAATGCTGGTCTTTAGTAGGTATCAAGAGAAAAAAAAATCCTACAGTGGATTTCTGGATGATATTTCGAAGACCTATAGAAGGAGTATTAAAATCAGAGGAATTCAAGAAACTTCTGGTATGTATCCGCACTACCTCTATGAACTATTTATCCTCCGCATTCAGTTTGAAACTCTTTCCCTTGAAAGTTCCAATTTTGAGAAGACCAACTTAAACTAAGACTGCCCAGACAAAAACATCTCTTGTGGTTTTCTGGAAGATATGTCGACTATAGAACACCTATCGATGGAATGTATCTGGCATACCTCTAAGAGTTATCCTATCTTCAGAAGTCTTCTTGTATGTCTTCTACAAAATAGAAGTAACGATATATCGGTTATAACGACTGAATCAAAAGTCCAGAGAAATGTTCTTCACTTTATTTGATATCATTTGCCAAGACCAATGGGGGGATTATTAGGTGCAGAGGAGAAAGATCCTAGCCTCCCACATGAGCTCCTTTTTAGTCGGTCAAATTGTGGAATTAATAGTGCAATCAGGACTTGGCTCCCAATGACTTCGTTTTATTCCCGCAAATTAAGAGAGAAATGCGTGGTCAAATTTTTTTCTAGCCAGAAGTTGCAGTTGAAACGGAGGTTTTTAAATCAGAGTGAATTCTCATAATACCTCTGCATCCATGAGTTCTTCAGAAGTCTCCTTGAGGGTCTTTTACAAATACAAGATTTCTTAGAGGACCACAATTTTGAATAACCTCAAATAAGACTATCTTTAGAAGTATCCCTGAGGATGTTTTACAAATATATATACTCTTTATGAGGTGGAACAAAAAAATCATTCGGAAGAAGAGAACACATTTTCCATAGAAGTTATTCTATTTAAAAGAGACGCCTAACAATTTTCATAAAAATAGAACACTTCTAACAATCTTCGGTATAGCCAATACCTATCGATGAGGTTCTAGTTGTATGAGACCTCCTAGCCTCAATGGACTTCAGAATGGTCTCCCTCCTATAAAAATCCACTTTAAATTATTTTATGTTTATCTAAAAAGTATATGACAAAAGAGGAAGCCTAATCGAATAACCCTTTCGATTTTAGAAAACAAAATAATTTCTAACGGTCAACTCACGTCGTCGCTGCTAATTGAAAAGAAATATGTGTAATGAGGAGGAGCAGTAGTCAGTCAGTCAGCACACTTTTCGTTCTCAATTCGGAATTTTTTGTTTTGTTTTCTATTCGGTTTTAGCGGTTCTAATGCCCAGTCATAATTGACTGGCTGCAGCAGTTCGGCCGTTAGTGTCGCAAAGCATTTGAGCGAGATTAAACAACAGCCGCATCGTGCTGCTGTTTACAACAAATTCGCGGTCTCGTTTGGAATTTTAAAAATATTGGCATATAGTGTTGAAATTGTCGGGCGGTTAGTCGGTCGATCGGTTGTTGGTTTTGTTGTTTATTTCTATTTCGTTTCTATGCTCATTAAAATCGATTAATTTGTGATTTACGTTTTGTGTTGTTGTTGTTTTTGTTTATTTGTGATACAATTGGATGAATGCATGTTTTCGCAAATACCCATGTGTGTTAAGTGTTAAATGGCTACTAAAACAGAGGTTACTGCCATCACCAGCACCGCCACCGCAGCCGCCAATTTCGATGGCATTGCCGAAAATGCAGCGACAACGACGACGACAAATGAGCAAATAACAACACCCCCTCTATGGGGTTCGGCACGTCTTTGTTATACCATTTGTGCCTTCTTGGCCATGGTCATTCAATTGTGTCTGCGGAATACCTTAAATTTTGTGATACTTTGTATGGTCAAGCATCAGCCGGCGATTGTCTATGACAATTCCACCACAGATGCAGCTGAAATTGCAGTGGCCGACAGTCATTGTGGGCCAATTGATACGGGAAGTTCGGTTAATAGCACCATACAAAGGGTGAGTGAGTGTCAGGAGCAAAAATGAAATGTCGTGAAGTGAATAAATGAGCGGTTAAATAAAATGCGAAAGGAAAGTGGCTGGAACGATCTTTTTATGGACATTTAAAATATTTAAAAACTATCCAGATTTTTATATGGAAGCAATGTCACAGTAAATTGCTGCCAGGAGAAAAATAATTACCAAACTACAGAAACTCAGCATGGGAAATTGAGCTAGATCCTTGAACACACCGATGCATGACCTTTGCAGGAAGAGTATGTAGAAATAGGGACTTAAATATATTGAAAAAAATCTGCGAAGAATTTGTCTGCACATCGACGTCACGGAATGTGAAGTTACTTGCCACTTCGTAATGAAAAAATATAATCAATCCGTTTGGAAAATGTGCCTATGACCATTAAAATACCTATAAAAGGGATTGTACCTTTACAGGTGGGCTATATCAAAAAAACGACCGAATTTATATAATTTTTCCAAGGAAAATTAGCTATCCACTGAGATTCGATTGAAACACGCACCCAATATCACAAAAATACCGAATAATGGGGGGAGGGGGTACTGTTATATGAGGTTGGCCCAATTATAGTAGGGAGAGTATGAGAGAGCGATCAAAATCGTATCAAATTACATCGCGTTTCACACAATAACCAACAAATGGTGCTGTTGTGTGTATCATGGACATAAACCATGTTTGGTGAATAACAGATGTCACCCTGTCTATTAAACCAAAAAGCGTGTAATTTTGGTCTGGCGAGATGGCCTTGTTTTTGAAATGCTTGCTTAGACCATAGTAGCATATGTTGGCTGCCAACACTATTATCCTCCAAATTTCAAAACTGATCTCATTAGTTAAGTTTTATAGTTCTCAAGTTTCACAGTTGGGCCGAGTCTACTGGACGTTCATACCATCCGTTTGGTCTTCTCTCAATTTACTGCCAGACGCACTTTGGCATACTACTTCTGAATTTGTTCAATGGTAACTGTTACCGCTCGCAATGTTCGACCCATTATGTCGATGTCATCGGCGTAGGCGAGTAACATGTGTTGTTTGGTGTACAGAATGCCATTTCTGTTCAACTTTGCGTCTCGTATGACATTTTCTAGCAGGATGTTAAAAAAAATCACACGACAAACTGTCACCTTGTCTGAATCCTCGTTTGGTATTAAAGGGCTCCGATAGAGCCTTTCTGGTTTTAACTGCTGCCATTGTGCCAGTTAAAGTTATCCTGCATGGCCGTATTCATTTTGCAGGAATGCCGAAAGCAGACATGGCTTTGAACATCTCTGAGCGGATAGGGCTGTCGAATGCGTTGTGTTTTTCGTGGGTCTTTTTTAAGATTTGGCGCAGAGTGAAAATCTGTTCAATGGTGGATTTGCCAGACCTGCAGCCGCATTGGCATGGTCCAATAACGTTATTGACCATTGGCTTCAGTCGTTAAAACAGCACCCTGGATATCACTTTATATGCGATGGGAATGAGACTAATTCCTCTATAGTAGGCACATATCTTCCTGTCTCTTTTTTTGTGCACAGGACACAGGATGCATGCTCCTGACCAGCATCTGACCACCGGTCTTTAATAGTTTGGCTAGTAATCCTTCTCACCTGCTACTTTATTGTTCATTAGCCGATTAATTGCTACTCTGACCTCATCTTGGCTAGGTGGTATACAATATATACCATCATCTATTATTGGTTCTGGGGTATCTTCTTCACCGCCACTATTTGATAGCAGAAGCTTTGCAATCTTCATCTCTACAGGAGGATGCGCTTGCATCAAAGCCTTCGGTTTGGCGTTTTACTCATTGGTAAAATTTCGGGACTTCATTCTGACTCCTAAAAATTTCGATTTGCTCACGTTTACTTTTTTCTTGTTCTTGCTTTATTTTTCCTCTCTCCTTTTTTCCGGTAATTCTCCCTCGCGTTACTTATTGCTACTTCTGCAGGGCAGGGCTAAGATGCGTTCCACATCAGTAGCATTACGACACTCCTGATCGTACCATGTTATACAAATAATTGTCAACACAATTTTGAATTTTTAAGGGGGGAGGTACCAAAAGAAGTGGGGGAGGTACGATGTGCAAAATTTTATGAAATCGGTTACTCCCTTCGAGAGTCATTGTGTACACCAGCCGGCCACATTGACATACAGAAGGACGTACGTTTGTAAATCGACTCAACTGAAACGGATTTGGTCAAAAGAAACAATGGGGTCTAAAACTAATATTAGTCATATGACTGAGGTTAAACGAATTATTTTCGACCACAGTACCATTATATTAGTGATATGGCTATGTTGAGGGTATGTTCGATTTAGAAATAACCTATGTCAGTTTGGTTGTTTGGCCCAGTTGTCAATGAATCAGGTACATTTGGAAACAATTCAAGAATACCACAACAAACGGCAGCAATTGCAACCAACCGCACCGCATCTTACAAACCGCAATACACCGACATATTAATAACAATTTCTAATAATAAACACCAGGAAAAGTGAAAACAATAATTTATGTAGAATACAACATGCGGTTAGATTGGCAGCGGTTAGATGAGGATCAATTATCAGTGTCATACCACCATTGAACTATCAGTAATAAGATTTACGGTTTAAGTCTTCAATTCATAATATAAATATTACTTTTTTGTTGATCAGTTGTCTCTTCTATTTCTTTCAATCTTTTCGTAATTGCCCGTGACGTTTCTGACATTGATAATTTCTTCGAAATGTTTACTCCATCTTCAAATTTCTTCGTCGCTGTTTTTAAAACCTGGTACACCAAGCTTAAGGCCCGGATAGTACGAACAAAATATTATTTAATACCAGAGAATTTATTCTTTAAAATTCCACACTTATTGTCGTGCTGATCCTAGAGAAAATATTCTTTAAAAATCCCTGTTGGCCCTGTAGAAAATATTATTTAAGAATCCAGAATTATGACCTTATTGGTCCTACGGGAAATATTCTTTAAAATTAACGAAGCACCGTAAAGAAAATATTATTTAAAATCCAGGGTTATTGTCCTATTGGTCATGGAGAAAATATTCTTTATAAAGCCCCGGAGAAAATATTCTTCAAAAATCCACGCATATAGCCTGTTGTAGAGAAAATATTCTTTAAAAAATCCCGAAGAAAATATTCTTTATAAAACCTCGGAGAAAATATTCTTCAAAAATCCACGTATATAGCCTCTTGGTACTAGAGAAAATATTCTTTAAAAATACCTGCTAGTCCTAGAGAAATTATTCTTCCAAAATCCACGCATATTGTCCAGCTGGTCCTATAGAAAATATCGTTTAATAATCCCTGCTGGTCCAAGAGAAATTATTTTTTAAAAATCCATGAATTTTCATGAAATAATATTTTAAATTCCTTTCAGACAGGTGATCTATTGTGGACACGTAGTCAAGAGTTCGCGGTGCTGGGTACCTTCTACTATGGCTATTTGGTAACATTACCCATAGCTGGACGTTTGGCCGATCGATTTGGTGGCAAACTGCTATTTGTGCACTCTATAACGGTGCAGGCAATGGTATTTATGTTATTACCATTTTTTGCACGACAAAGTTATACTGGAGCCGTAATAGTACGGATAATACAAGGTTTAGTTGCGGTAAGGAAAAAAATTTAAATATCACCATTTTCGTATTCAAATTTTTTAAATTCTCCTTTCAATTTTTTAGGGTTGTGGAAATCCCGCACTGTATCAACTATTCTCCACTTGGGCCCATCCCACCGAACGTACAGCTTTCCTATCATTTGCCTATGGTGGCTACTCAGTGGGGGCACTCTTGGTATTTCCCATCTCCAGCTTCCTTTGTAAACTAGGTTGGGAGACGGCATTTTATGTTGTTGGTGGTATCTCCTTACTTTTCGGCATTACCTGCCATTGGTTAGTTTACAGCAAATTGGAGGATCATCCACGTCTTAGCAAAGAGGAATATCAGTATTTGAAAAGTACTCAAGTGAAGACGGCCAATAATGATGTACCCTGGAAAGATATATTTACCTCAGTGCCCGTCTATGCATTCATTTTTACGCACATTTTCCACACCTATGGTATTATGGTTTTTACCCTATTGATACCGAGATTTTTCAAGGAGGCTATGAGGCTGCCGCTCCTCTAAAGCTCATAGAAAAAATATTCATATATAAAAAATCCACGCCTTTGGGAGAGCTAGTCCTAGAAAAAATATTATTTAAAAAATCCACGCCGATGGGCCTGTTAGTCCTAGAAAAAATATTCTTTAAAAAATCCACGCCTATGGGCCTGCTAGTCCTAGAAAAAATATTCTTTAAAAAATCCACGCCTATGGGCCTGCTAGTTCTAGAAAAAATATTCTTTAAAAAATCCACGCCTATGGGCCTGCTAGTCCTAGAAAAAATATTCTTTAAAAAATCCACGCCTATGGGCCTGCTAGTCCTAGAAAAAATATTCTTTAAAAAATCCACGCCTATGGGCCTGCTAGTCCTAGAAAAAATATTCTTTAAAAAATCCACGCCTATGGGCCTGCTAGTCCTAGAAAAAATATTCTTTAAAAAATCCACGCCTATGGGCCTGCTAGTCCTAGAAAAAATATTCTTTAAAAAATCCACGCCTATGGGCCTGCTAGTCCTAGAAAAAATATTCTTTAAAAAATCCACGCCTATGGGCCTGCTAGTCCTAGAAAAAATATTCTTTAAAAAATCCACGCCTATGGGCCTGCTAGTCCTAGAAAAAATATTCTTTAAAAAATCCACGCCTATGGGCCTGCTAGTCCTAGAAAAAATATTCTTTAAAAAATCCACGCCTATGGGCCTGCTAGTCCTAGAAAAAATATTCTTTAAAAAATCCACGCCTATGGGCCTGCTAGTCCTAGAAAAAATATTCTTTAAAAAATCCACGCCTATGGGCCTGCTAGTCCTAGAAAAAATATTCTTTAAAAAATCCACGCCTATGGGCCTGCTAGTCCTAGAAAAAATATTCTTTAAAAAATCCACGCCTATGGGCCTGCTAGTCCTAGAAAAAATATTCTTTAAAAAATCCACGCCTATGGGCCTGCTAGTCCTAGAAAAAATATTCTTTAAAAAATCCACGCCTATGGGCCTGCTAGTCCTAGAAAAAATATTCTTTAAAAAATCCACGCCTATGGGCCTGCTATTCCTAGAAAAAATATTCTTTAAAAAATCCACGCCTATGGGCCTGCTAGTCCTAGAAAAAATATTCTTTAAAAAATCCACGCCTATGGGCCTGCTAGTCCTAGAAAAAATATTCTTTAAAAAATCCACGCCTATGGGCCTGCTAGTCCTAGAAAAAATATTCTTTAAAAAATCCACGCCTATGGGCCTGCTAGTCCTAGAAAAAATATTCTTTAAAAAATCCACGCCTATGGGCCTGCTAGTCCTAGAAAAAATATTCTTTAAAAAATCCACGCCTATGGGCCTGCTAGTCCTATTAAAAAATCCACGCCTATGGGCCTGCTAGTCCTA
>NW_026879210.1:0-26719 GCF_032173495.1 Musca vetustissima
ATACTTATTTTGGGTTTCTTTTTATGGATTCCAAAAGTTGTTTTTGAACATGCAATTCCCTTTTAATTATTTCCAATGATGTTGCGTTCGTCACGTGGTTTGATGATTTCTTCGTATTTTTTCATGGCCGATTGATATGTCCATTTGGCTGACTTCATTAAGATGCTCATTTGATCCTGTTTCTTCACAGACAGTACATAAATATTCGCTGCGTCTCTTCATCATCGACAAGACCAACAGAGTTCACTGCAACACCTTCCACAGACGATTTCATTTCAATAAGATTATAGATAGCTTCTTCGGTGCTTGATAATTGTTGCCCCTTGTATGGGCCGCTTTCAGTTCCTGTTTTGTATTTTAAATTCTGTGCAGCTTTTTGCCTTACATATTTTTTTTTGATCAGCCCAAACCTATTTTAAGTAATTTTGAAGAATGAATGGATTTTATGCAAATGAATGTGAAAAATGTAGTACTAAACCTTTTTCCATTCGGCGATGCCCTTATTTGGTGGTCCCATCAAATTGAGCTCATTTTCCGTTTTTTTTTTTCCCCAAAACCGAGTAAGAGACTCCTTGCTCCCTTTTATAGTATCCACGTGCAATGGCAAGATGTAATTCCATCACTGACACTAGATGCTGCAAT
This sequence comes from Musca vetustissima, assembly GCF_032173495.1. Taxonomy (NCBI): domain Eukaryota; kingdom Metazoa; phylum Arthropoda; class Insecta; order Diptera; family Muscidae; genus Musca; species Musca vetustissima. The sequence goes on from NW_026879210.1 coordinate 643, forward strand.
TGGGTTTTATTTGTCTTCGACATACAAAGAATTAACTTTGTTTTTTTTTTTTGTCACAGTTTTTTATTTTTATAAAAAAACAACTATTTATTAGTGGGAAATGTATGGCATTGTTCGACGAGGGGTAAGTCAGGGAAGGCTATAGTTTCGGATCACGCCACTGATCCTCATCAGTGCCCTTAGTTTTTTTTTGGGATATTCTCCCAAAAAGCTATTTATTGCTTCTACACAAAAAACCTTTCATACCCAAATGTCTCTTGTAACAAAGCAAAGTACTTAGCTGACCAACGAAATAAACTGCATGAGAATTTCGGTGGTGCCTCACTTCGAGGTTAACAAAGCATTTACAAACAATACCATACCTTTCCCACTGTTGTATGTTGTCACATCGCGTCAAATGCACACAACGACTTTGTTGGTGTTGCTAGTATACAGCAACAAACCCAACAGTTTAACCCTGCCCGCGTCTACAACTCCAGTAGTGTTGGCGGTTTAATCCCAGGCATAATCCCAGTTTGTTGTTTTTATATAAAAATAACAAATATTCATTAGTGGGGAATGTATGACATTGTTCGCCGAGGGGTAGGGCAGGGAAGACTAAAGTTTCGGATCACGAAGCTATTTATTGCTCCTATACAAAAAAAAAACCTTTAATGAAATACCACTCGATTTCGCCAAAATTATTAATTCAATATTTCACCAACTTTTTTTTACAATAGATAAATTGATTCATTCAAACAAGTGAAGTTAGGATGGAAAATATTATTGCAAATAAATTACATACTGACATTTACTTGCAATGGGCAGCAACTACGTGAGGTGGTCAATTTTTTTTTTAAATTATCAAAAAAAAAAAAAAATAGAGAAGTACATTTATATAGACGCCATATCTTTCTATGTACCAAATATTGATAAATTGTAGTAAGGAGATTTTTGGATGCTATACTTATAGGTGGACTTATGTTGGTTACTTTTGGTAGGAAGATTTTTTATTCAAGAACACGCACAATATCAAATTACAGTCCAAATGGTGTCCATTTTCAAATGGTGTCCTTTTTTTGCAAACAAAAATTGACTCTTTTAACCGCATTTTCCATTACTGCCCGTAGAGTTTCTGGTTCCAAGTTGCTTATTTCACTTTGAATGCTGTGCTTAAGCTCTTGAATTGTTTGGGGTTTATTGATATACACAACTCCCTCCAAATAGCCCCACAAAAAAGTCTGGAGCGGTCAAATCTGGTGAACGTGGAGGCCAAGAAAATCACGATTATTCGTTCACCAAAAATGTTATGAAGAAGTTCCATTGTCGCTCTTACTGGAACCATATGTTTTGATTATTCTCAACATGTGGATGCAAAATATTGCCTATCATACTCCTATACAGAGCAGCGTTCGAAAATAAACATTATGGGACCGTTCCATACCAAGGTGGATAGGTACACTAAAATAACGTACACAAACACTTAAAATATTTTTAGCGTCACAGTTCCGGAGCACAACGAAAATCATAGCGTACCGGCTGCGGTACACTAAAGATCGTAGTGCACCGACAGCGGCACACGGCAAAATCGTAGTGTACCGACTGCGATACTTTAAAAATCGTTTTGTTCCACTTGCCGGGACACTAAAAATAGTGGTGTTCCACTGGTCGGAACAATAAAAATCGTAGTGTTCCACTGGTTGGAACAACATCTATGATGTTATGCATCCATCTATGATTCATACTTTTAGGAAATTTTATCAAAAATGTTCAAAATTTCAAATATTCATGAAAAGAAGTGTTCAAATTACGCGAATATTCGAAAAAATAGTTTTACGATTTTGGGAGAAATATTACAAAACCACATACAGGTACCATATAAAAAATAATTTCATATATCCATTATTTGAATATTCTTCCTTTTTATGATAATTTCATATATCCATTATTTGAATATTCTTCCTTTTTATGATTTTGTACAGCGGAATCGATTTTCAGTCAAAATGCAATTCAATGGAATTTTTAGTTACGAGTTGGCATCAGATTGAATTTTTACTAGACGACCTATTTTTGTTATAAAATATTCATTATGTTAAACTGTTAATATAATATTACTGATTTTTAATTAAATTTAAACAAATAGAAAAAATAAAAAAATAATAACAAATTTATTTAAATTTATGTAATAATTTTTATACTTGTTATTTTTAATAATTGAATAGTAATTAAATATTGAAAAACAATAAAAATATAAAATTTCTTCATACAAAAAATATAATGTAATAAATACATTTTTTGTGTTCCAATAAATGGTACACTAAGATTTTTACTGTTCCGGCCAGTGGAACACTACGATTTTTAGTGTTCCGGCCAGTGGTACACTACGATTTTTAGTGTTCCGGCAAGTGGAACACTACGATTTTTTAGTGTTCCGACCGCGGTACATTACGATTTTTAGTGCTCCGACAGCGGTACACTACGAATTTCGTTTTTATTTAAATAAAATATTTTTTAATGTTTGTGTACCGGAACAGTAACGCTAAATTTGTTTTTGTGTTTGTGTTCCTGGTACGGTACACTACGATAGTGTACCGTTTTTTGCGAACACTGATTGTGAGTGCCCCAAAATCTACAATTTTGTTTGTTTACATAGCCATTTAAGGGGACCCCCCCCATTCTCGGTGTCAAATTTTTTTTATTTAATTCGAATCTACACTGATTCAAGAATGTCCCTACAAAATTTCAAGTGAAAATCTCAAGAACTCTTGAAGATATAGCCGATTTATTGTGTCAGCATCAAGTGACGGCTAAAGGGCTTCTCAAACTTTAAACACGTTTTTCTCTTTTGCGAATGGCGGGCACGATAACTCAACAAGTAATAACCCAATCGATTCCAAATTTTTACTCGATTCTCTGAGAGTGTATAGCTATCGTATGAACTAGGATAAAGTCAATCGGTGAAGATCATCCTTATTTTTTAACTTGGTTTTTGGTCAAAAATCGGCGATTTTCCAAAAATATTTTTTCAAAGTTCCGCCATTTTGTTAATTTTAGAGCGAAGTCAATAATTTTAGTTCATACGAGAGCCAGACATGTCCTCTTTCTAACACCGTTGGAATTTTCAGATTCCCATGTTCCACTTAGGAGTTATCATGCCCGCAATCAAAAATAAGGACTTTTCTTTGATCACAAAAAACAACAACAATTTTTTTTTTGTAAATTATTTTTCTTCCTTTTTAAATCTTCAAACAGTAACGTACACAGGATTTCATTTCGGGGGGGTTCAGTAGTACAAAATGAAAAAATTCTCTGTTGCAAACATAAATTTACTGTGAAAAAAATTCATTTCCGGGCCGCCCCCTGCGTACGTCCCTGTCTTCAAATATATATGTGCAAAGTTACAAACCTTAACAAGCATTGGTATTGATTTACCAGCCCATTGAAAATCTTGAAAAATTAAAATCGAGAAAGGGGGGGGGGGGTTCCCTTAAGTGGAAATGAGCTTCATCGCTCATTAAAAGATTGCTTAAAAAGTTTTCTCTGGCTGTTTGACTAAAACTAATAGCATATTGCAGGCGTACCTGATGGTCTTGGGGAGCAGTTGCTGTGCCTTTTGAATTTCATACGGAAACATTTTAAGATCCCGCTTCAAAATTCTGGAGATTGCAATTGAGTACAACGACGACGAATAGAGACAGATGGATCTTCGTTTACACTCTGTCGTACAGCCTCCACAACTGCTTCATTGCGCACAAATCGACCTCGTTTCTGCACATCATATGTAGCCATGATTTATCTCCAAAAAAACCAGTAAATAACCTCCAAAAGACAAAAAATATTAAAAATAAAAAATATATAATCATTTTTAATCCTTCAATCTTTTGTGCCACCCTGCATCTCCATTAAATTCGTGGCCTTTCCCTTCTGCGTGAGCCATCAGTAGGCTCGCTTTTATATGACTTTTGTGCTGGGGCATCCTCATCCATTTCTCACAACATGACCTAGCCAACGTAGTCACTGCAGCTCGATAAGTCCGACAATGCCGATGTCCGAGAATAGATGGTACAACTCATGGTTCATTCGAGGGAGATATTCAACGCCAACGCAGATCGGCCCATAGCTCTTTCGGAGAATTTTTCTCTCAAACACTCCAAGAGCTGCCTCATCTGCTTGCGTAAATTCCCATGCTTCAGATCCATATAACAGCACGGTCTGAGTGTGAGTTTGGTCTGGCGGGAGGTTGCATTGTTTCTAAACTGCTTACTTAGACCATACTAGCATCTGTTGTCTAACACTATGCTCCTCCGGATTTCGAAGCTGATGTTATTAGTTCAGTAACGAGGTATATAAAATCATTCACTACCTCGACAGACTCCTCAATTTCGGTCTTACCGCTCGCAATTTTCGACCCATTATGTCGTGAGTTCATATAAACAGCTGCCAAAAATAGAAGGAGTTATCGTAAGTTAATGAAATTTGGTACATGTGCTTATTATTGGCCTAAAGAGCAACTGACAAATGAATAGATCGGACCAAGATTTGATATACCTCTAATACAAAGGGTCTTGCAAATTTTACTATTTTGGATTATATCATCTTTAAAATTAAACCAAATTCAATGAAAATTGGCAAATTTATATTTACTTATGCCTATAAAACAACGGACCAAAAACTGGGTAGATCGGACCAAGATTTGATATACCTCCCATACAAAGGGTCTTCAAAAATCCGCTTTTTGGACCTATAAATTGTTCATATTCATCCAAATTTCATGAAAATTTTCATGTCTTCGTCCAAATTACATCAAATTTGGGCGAAGACAGTAATAGGTGTTGTAATTTAGTTGTTGGTAATTTTATTTATGTTATTTTTATTATAATATACAAAAAATAATAAATAAAATCCTTATTTAATTCGGCTTTAACAAAAGTCCGGGCTGCTACTAATTATTATTTGGCATGACTTGTTAGCATCTTGTGAAAGTCGCTCATGAAAGTCGCTGCCATGAACTAATATTTTTCTGTATGAACTTTCCACAAAGGTAATTCATGTGCGACCTCTAAATTTAGATTATAAGATTATGTCTCAAATGATCTGATAAATAAGTATAATCTTCAAATTGACTGAAAATTTATTTAAAAGCTATATTTTAAAACCAATTCTCCCATATCTCCGCTTCGAATAACGTTTTTGCCACTTAATTGCATATTTTATGTAAAATATTGTATTATTACTATGTTCTGAATCCATATTTTCCTTCCTATTTGACCCTCAATAACTTATTTAATTGTATACATAACATATTTGATCATTCGCTTCTAACCATTTCGTGAATATGCCTCTCTTAGGACCACAGGACTCCGCAGCTAATTTTTTATTCCTTAAATAACACACACTTTTTTCTCTGCTCCACTAATTTCAAAATTTGTTTTACAAATTTGATGAACTAAGTATTACATGTGTGGACGACTGTATACACCATATGATATCTATATACATACAAACTAAAGCGAATCATAGTTTTTACATCCACAGCAACCAAAATAAACACTTTTATAATGACCGTTAATTTGAATATTTGATATTTGAGCATCAGAAAAACACACCCATTTATAAACATTTTTGGCCGCGGTCGTGACACTGTGCGGCACCGTCTTGCGATACTCCCATTTTTATCTTGGGATATTTGGATTTTTGGCGACGGAATGTAGTTGGCAAGCCTACTCTCGGAAGGGTGGAATTTGTGATGTCGGGTATGAGAGCTCGGAATGATATACCATGTTAAATGCCTTAAACATATATAAGCCTGCCACAATGGTCCGTTCAGATGGTCGATGCTGATTGAAGTCATTCGCAATCTGGGAGATAAATTCTTGCAAAGGCGTTGTTGTGTTATATGTTTCCCTGACATCATGTTGGTGGGTAGCAAGAACGAAATGCTGTTTCAGGGACGGAAGCAATAGAGACTCTAAAACCTTGGCTACTGGTGAAAGAAGATAAATCGGTTGGAAACATTCCCCCTTAGTAGCGGATTTATCTGGTTTTAGGATTGGAATAATCCGGACAACTTTCCAAATATCAGGAGTTACCAACTGTGATATCGATAACTCAGCCATATTGCACCATCGAGTAGATAGTGAAGGTTGCCGCGAAGTCTTGGCAATAGGGCCCACTTTTTTCACCCCGATGCACAGTGGGCGAAAAGGCTTATCTAGCGGCGTTTAATTAATAGCGTTTAATTAAATGCTGTTTCAGGGACGGAAGCAACAGAGACTCTAAAACCTTGGCTACTGGTGAAAGAAGATAAATCGGTTGGAAAGATTCCCCCTTAGTAGCGGAATTATCGGGTTTTAGGATTGGAATAATCCGGACAACTTTCCAAATATCAGGAATTACCAACTGTGATAGCGATAACTCAGCCATATTGCACCATCGAAGTAGATACTGAAGGTTGCCGCGAAGTCTTGGCAATAGGGCCCACTTTTTTCACCCCGATGCACAGTGGGCGAAAACACTTATCTAGCGGTGTTTAATTAATAACGCTTATGGATTTTGTTTTTTATTTTTTTGTAATATTTTTTTTAGTTGAAAATGGATGAAGCTACAAAGTTAAACAAAAAAAATGTTTTTTTTTTATGTTTATATATATATATATATATATATATATAATTTTTTTTTTTGAGAAAGTTGCAATTTTTCATTTCTTAGACATTGTTTATTTCATTCAGGAACACATGATAAGGTTAGTATATTTAATGTTTCTCATTCTTTTGGGCTAAGAATATATTAAACTTTAATAATAAAAACATTTGTTAAACATTGCAAGGTACATAATGTTCTGACAAAAGTTGTAAAATATCATTATCAACATCTTTCTTTTTTTGTTGCCTTGTGGTTTGCGTAAATTTGAACACAAAAGCGCATGCATTAAGTCTTCCATTGTATATAATCGGGATTTCTTTCGCGTAAGGTGCTGACGGAAATTGTGGTAATCTTTGTTCCGGGCTTCTAACGCTTCTTCCGACATTTTTCCTATTGGAAGTGGTGATACTTTAATAATATCGGCTCCATGTAATAAGATTTTATGTATGGGACACGGCATATAAAACCAAGGATACTGTGTGATAGAAAGTTATGTGGTCTGTAAAGCATATTACCTAAAGCATTCAATATCAATTTTGAGCCCGCAAGAAATGAGATTCTGCTCACTCCGTTCAGCAACATTAAATTCAGACATAGAAGAATGACCATCTTCGAGGCGCGTAACAATATGAGCCTTTACATGGCACTTGAGCTGAATAATTCGTACGTTGGACTCCATTTAGATAATATTTTAGTTTCGTTTTATTGGAACATACGTCAAACTTCTAATCGGGTCTTCCACGATTAGTCAGTGGATTAACTAATAAAAGTTCTCCGTCTAACCACTCCTTGTTGTTTTCTCAGCCTATTTTACAACAAAATTTCTATTTTTTGTTTATTAGAAGAACTTCATTAGCATCCTACATGTTGATATTAATAATATTATTAGATATATGAGTTTCAATGACCGAAAATTTTTTAGTAGGCACTTCTAGTCTGAGCACCGAAATTGTTCCTAAAAAATGCAATATCATGTACACACGAATATCAGAAGTTCCGGTCTACGGAAGTCTTAATTTGGATCTTTTTTCAAGCAGATGAATGGTATAGTACACTTGAACTATATTTTTTCTACAAGACATAAGCACAGGTCACAAACAATTTTTTTTTTAGTTTATACATACCTCTAACAATGAATAAACTTTTCTTTCACTTAATTGAGACAAATGCAGCTTTAGAGAAAATTTGGCAATGCAAAGAAAACGCGTGTTGAAGCTTAGTGATGCATTGGCTGAAACATATGTTGTGTTTGACAGCTCACAGTTGTTCAACTAGATCATATCAATTAGAATAGAATCGATATACACCTAAGTCTGTTTTTACACGGTAGATTTGTTCCAGAAGAAGCCGTGTAAAAATGTCATTTATGTTATACATAAAGGGAATTCCCCTAAATTAGTGATATTCACAATTGCTTTGACAAGTAAAAATTGTTTCTACGCGCTAAAGGGGAATTCACTTAAATCTTTAAGCTAGTGTTCGCAAACTATCGATGGTTTCAGACTTTTTTCTTTCATAAATACTTTTTAGTGATATGAACATACTTCGCAAAAATTAAATTTGACAAAAAAAAATGGAATAAAATCGTGTAAAAAAATTAAAAATATTCAATTTTCAAACCGTGTTATATCAAAACCGTGTACATAAAGTCCGTGTAAAAACAGACATAGGTCAGTGGGATAGTAGTAATCGATAGAGACACAATTTTGGCGCAATTAAGCACTTTGAAAATTGAATTAAACGACGCTAGATCATCCATTTCGCCCACAGTGCGATGCTGGCCTTCCAACTACTCTTCTTGGGCACTAGCGATACATACGAGTCTAAGCTGTTTTTAGCAATAAAGAAATTCTATTCTATCTAAAGGAATTCTTTCTCGCTGGAGTCCTTATCAACTTATCGTTGACAATAAAAAAATAGCTCTACGAAACACCTTTCTGTCCAAAGCTTCTTTAGATTTGGCACTTTTGGGTGCTGGAGCCGGTGAGCGTCTGCACTACAGTCATTATAAATTGTTTTTAAATATTCATATTCCTTTATTATATATTTTTTATATAGTTCCCGATTTTCTTTCGATTATTTCAAATAACGAATCACACAAAAACAATTAAATTGTAACTGAAAGAAAAGAAATCAAATTAAATTGCGCAATCGAAAACGATGAAGAAATGAACTACAACAACTCAAAAGACAGAATCCAAAAACAAGAAAATATATAAACTAAAATTAAAAATACTGAAATATTGTTAAATTGTATAGTAGCATTTTTTAGGATAATTATTATACATAGAACATATATATATACGATTTAATCAATATAAATAAATCATATATATTTTTTATATAACTTGAAACATTACAAAATAACAGCAACAACTAGAATATCAATTTGAGAAGTAAATAATAATAAAAAATAAAATAAGTATTAAAATTAATTTTTAATTTAATTTTTCTTCCCTTAGTCTGACCATAAATGATTATCTCCTGAAAATCCCAAAAAATAACAATAATTTTTATTTTCTCGCATAAATACATATATATATATATATATATATATTTTGTAGATTTTTTAATTACCATACAAATCCTGAAAATTACAAATCACCCCCCAAAGATTTATGAATATTTTGTACAAATATATATACATAAAAAACACAAATAAATAACACCTATAATATTAAGTTTCAAAGCATTTATCTGGTGTGATCCAATTTCACATCCAGTAGATGTAATGATATAATAGGGAATGTTTGTCGACCCATCCCTCCCTGCCTCCTACTCCTCCTCCCCGGAAACAAGAAAAAGAAAACTAACCTATGAAAATATTACCGCAAAACTATTATTGACATGATAATAATGATGATGACGATGGAGAAACTTATTAATTATTACAAAAACAAGAAAAAAAAAAACAAAATTCATTAAAATTAAGTTTGTAAATAGAGTATAATAATAACTAATATTTAAATAACAATTTTGATTTACACACCAAAAACCCCCAAAACAGAAGAAGAGAACGTAGTTGTTTAATCAAAACAAAACAAACCCGAAAAAATGAAAAAAAAAATAATGACGAAATCGAAAATATATACTATAAAACATAACAACAATAACATGCATTTTTATTATACAGAATGGTTAATGACCTTGTCTAGAGCTAAGCGTAATTTTTATGCGCTTTTAACAATAGAAAGACTGGAATTTTGTATATACCTATATTGCCGAAAAGCGGTCAAAATGACTTCATTCTGAAAGAATTTTTATTATGTAAAGAAATTTTTTTAAACTTAACTTTTATTATTTTTCACATTTGGTCTGTTCCCGCACTGCAAGAATCTACTACTTTTTACTACGATAACAAATTTTCCTTTATGATATCGAAGAAAATAGTAAAATCTAGTAGATCCTTGCAGTACGGGAACAGACCAATTATTTGCAATCATATAAAAATTTGTTATTATTTGTTTGCGATGGGAGGGCTCACGAGTTTCTCTTTTTGAAAAATAAGAGCGCGAGTCAAAATGTTCGAAAAAGAGTAAGTGTTTACTCTAATAGCGAAATCGACTGGAAATATAAAATTGATTTTTGCCGACTTGTGTGTCTAGTGTAACAAACGGTTTTTCATGTTGTTGTACTGATCTGGTCATATAAGAAATTTACCTTATTCAATAATAAAAGTCATTTGGTTATTTAAAATTTTCCAAGAGGTATTTTGACTTCTTGGAAAATTTTAAACCGCTTTTAGGCAATATAGGTATAGCACATATGAATACAGGAAATAAAAGAGGGGAGGGACCAGCAACTATGATTAATAAACGTAGTTCTATGTGGTACAAAACGTCACCAAATTTTAAAAAGCTGTGTCATAATATACACAACTGTTTTTGTACTTGAAATTGAAAAACGGTCAAAATGACCGGCTTCGGCAATTTAGTGTTAAAGTCCTTAATCAACTGGGATAAGGATCGACTGTTAACAACCTCGGGCAAGCTCGTAAGTTATTTCATTTTTATCGTCATGACCTGCAACCCAAAAACTATCGAGGGTTTTCCTTGTATCTAACACATTGGTTCAAAAGAGCTGTGGCAAGATTCATTGCTATAAAATAATAAATACAAAATTAATGAAGAGTCTCCTAGTTATAAATCACAAATAAGTAACTTTGAACGTATCCAAGCAAATATCATAGAATTAAGTGAATTTCAAAGACAATTCGTTTTAAAAGAAAGCCTAGAAAAAATGACAATTACTTTGTGCACCTGAAAAAATAATAAAAATGGCTTCAATTATATTTTTGACATGGAACATCTAAGCTTTAGCTTAAAAATATATTTTAGCTAAAGCTTTCTGGGATTTAAGCTGAAGTCTAGAATACATTAATCATCTCCTGAAAATATTTGTCCACACTCGAGAGAATCTCCTAGAAATCAAACTTTTTTACATGAAGACAAAAAGATATCCGGCATATCCTACACCATAGGTAAACTGACCTGCACTTTAAACGAACGTTCCAACGCCACTTGGAACTTTAATAACGTGACTGAGTTTAAGAAGTGTGGCTAAAACCTCCGATGTAATCAATAATGAGTATGCAATATGTGACTCATCGAAATATTGGTTTTGGACCCCATGTTTTTTGGACGAATGTCCGTCCCTCTGTTGATGTTGTTGTAGCAGCCCTATTGATTTACACGATGGGTGACAGACGTTGGCCGAGTAAGACTTGTGTCGTTTCGGAACGTAAACCCCTCCTGTCGTGGAAACACCGTCCGTCTGTCTGGTTGCCATGTGAGCACGATAGCTCTCGAAAGGAGTAACCGATTTCATCCAAACTTTGCACATCTTAACATTTCTTCCAAGTTCGTAGATGGGAATATCGGTTCTCTCATTGTGGTATCTCCCACACAAAATGGTCAAAATATTGCTGAATATTAATTTAATATTATATTGTTGGAAAATGGGAAAAAACGTATAAATATAATATGGAGCGAAAGGAATATCTAATTTTTCCCAGCTTTGCTCATGGTAATATATTTACCTTACATGGATCCACTCCTTCTCCTACCTTCTCTACAAAGTGTCAACATTTTGAACATTTCGTTATCCAATATAAAAATAATCGGATATCTACTTAGATCAAAACTTTGTAAATCGCACTTATTTTTCCAAATCTATATTAAATTCTAAGATAGGGTATATATAACAACCTGATCTGAAACCTCTCCAAAGATGATAAACTCCGACTATTTGATTACATAAGTTCAGCCACTTTTTATGGCAATGAAGTTTTCCACCCCACGAGGACATATATTATACTATCGCGACTTCTCATGTAATGAATAAAGAGGACATATACAGATGTTTCTAAGCGATTGTTGTGAACCTCAACGCACAAGAAGTACTAAATTTCAGCAACTTAAAATTCAAACCTCTTAAATGTGGACCAATATTGATACCGCTTGGTTGGATGAACACGTTGTTAAAATCCTTAAAAATACCACACTTCATTCGCATTGTAGAACTCGTTGTGAATAGTTGTGTGTCGTCGCGTTGCGTAGCATTTTTGTGAGACTGAATAAAGAAAGAGGAAAAAAGAAAACGTTAACGGTTTATAGTGAACAATTTTTCGTGTGCCTTTCTGATAATAAGACTTGTGTTTTCATTAAACATAAAATTAAATTGAAAAGCATTGGATTCTTTTAATAAACATAAAAACAATTTTGCTGAATTGTAATAAGTGATTTTTGTGTTTTATGAATGTGCTTGCGAGCACCCGGCGGGGGCTTTGAGCTGCATATTCCCGCGTATGAATTGCCCAAATACTGTGTTGCGGTACAAACAAATAAAGCATAGCTGATCAAAAACTTTTGAATCTTTTAATGAACTTTTCTAATAAAAGTGAAGTGATTTTTGCTCGAGTAGTTACATACATCATCACAAAACCATTTTCCTAATCATCGCCAAACAATCGTCATCGTGTAACCGTCATCATAAACTCATTCATAAACTCCATCATCATCAACATATAACCTGCAAATTCCTGTTCATTCATTTTTCTGATTGCCGTATACATAACCATCATAACCATAGTCATCATCATAAATTCATTCATAAATTTCATTAATAACAGATCATAACCTGCAAATTCCTGTTCATTCATTTTCCTGAGTGCTGTACTTTTGTTGTTTTAAAAAAGTTCTAGAACTTCCAAGCGTCCGAGGATAACGGTTTTTGACGATCACACGGTCGTCTCTTTCTAATTGCTGTTGCTCATTTTGTTGTGTGTGTGGTGGTAGCGTCGTTGTGCTGTTGTTGCTGTGAAGAGAGTGTGTGAGAATGGAGGAGGGAATAAATATTCCCCCTCCGTCAAGCAAGCCTGAGTTGAGGCAGGGGAGCAGAAATAGAGAAAGAAGTAGGAGTAATAGTAGAAATTGTAATGCCAAAAAGTTGCGCCCTGATGAGTCTCTCTCATCTAATGAAAATGAAAGTCTTATGGCAACCCAAGGAACATCAAGTTTTAACGCAGTGGCGTCGGTCCAAGTAGTTCCGGCAAGTCAACCAGCAATGAGTCAAATTAAGAATAATTATAGTTTTAGATATGAACGTGACCATACGGGTCCATACTTAGTCTATGTTGATCGTGTTGATGCCGCTGGTCGGTCAGCCTCTATAAACACTATATCCCTAGCGAAAATAATGAAGGATCTTGGAATTCCCGGCATTTTGGAAGTTGCCAAGATTGGTTTCGGCAGGGCAAAAGTAACTTGCAGGAATGGTTTTGAAGCAAATATATTGGCGTCTAACCAAGCTCTAAAGAATGAGGGCTATATCTGCAAAATCTTTGCGCATTTTGTTTCTAAGGCTGGAGTAATTTTTGGGGTGCCTACTGATCTTTCGCAGGACGAGTTAGCCAAGGCAATATCCTCTGAAAAGGAAATATTAAGTATAACTAGAATGAATCGGAAGGAGAAGGGTCAGCTTGTGCCTACCCCGAGGGTAAAGATAGTTTTTAAAGGTCTGGAGCTTCCGAAAATGGTTCGTTTTTTCGAATATACTAAGAGGGATGTCAAGCATTTCATCTCCTTTAGTACGTGCTATAAGTGTTACCGGCATAATCATTTTGCGGAGCACTGCAAGCAAAAAGTTATGTCATGGGGGAAATGTTTAACCGTTCATAATGAAACAGAAAAATGTGCAGAAGGAATCGTGTGCCCCAACTGCAATGGTAATCACACACCATTGGATAGAAAATGCCCTGCTCGGGAAGAAGCATACCAAGTTAAGAAGATCATGACAATTGAGAATTTAGCACTAGGAGAGGCACGAATCAAATACAAACAAGCCTTCGGAAACAAGTTTCAAATTTTGGACGAAAATTTGGATGTGGCTTTCCCCCCTTTAAGAAGCAAATATTACAAGTCAAGGAACGATGCGGACGAAAAAGAAACCCTTAGTAACGCAATGGAGGCTGCTAGATCATTGCATAGCTTTAGATCTTTTGCGAAGGTAGTCAAGAACAACCAGAATCGATTAAGAGAGGAGGCCAACGCGGTAAAGAACATGAAGGAGTACAGGGAAGCTTTGAGGTCTGGTGAGGTCTACCAGTCAGGAAACGGGGTCGCCTTAAACAGCATGCATAAAGTAACCGAATTAGAAAATTTTTTGTCGGAAATGGAGAAAGAGGTCAGTGCGGTGGCGGAGTCGGGAGAGAAATCCCTGACTAACAGTCAAGCGGGAGTCCTGAATGCAATCAAAGAGAAACTTGTCAGGCAGATTATTGATGTGCAGTCATTCATTACAAGTTCCAGTATACAAGACAATGAAGATGCTGTTGGAGTAAGTTACTGATTTTTTATATCCAAATCCACATCCATCATGAAATTATTACAATATAATATTCAGAGTATCAGCAAGCGCGAAAATAAGGACATGTTGGAACTTTTTCTAGAGTATGAAAACATTGACATTGCTGCAATATGTGAAACCTGGGTTAAAGATAATTCCAATGCCAGTTTTGGAAACTATAATTTTGTCAGTAAAGCTAGATCTGACGGGTATGGAGGAGTAGGTATCCTACTGAAAAGAGAAATAAAGTTTGATTTAATAAACATCAACACAGAATTTGAAATTGTGGGCATTAGCACAACTAATCTTAAAAGTAATATGAATATACTATCGGTCTACATTCCACCTAACCTGCACCGAGACCAATATCGGCAGATAGCTAAGATTGTTTTCGAGTCTGCTTCGAGACTTAGTGGAGTCACTATCATAATGGGCGATTTTAATGCGAGAGCAACATCATGGGGCAATTCGGCAACGGACATACAAGGTGATATCGTGCTTACACTGGCAAATGAGTATGATTTTAGCTGCCTAAACAACGGAGACCCTACTTTTTCTACCAACACCAGTCAATCTGCTATAGACCTCACTTTTATTAATACTACAAGTCTCCAAGTCAGTTGGACTACGAGCAACACGAAAATTTCAAAAAGTAATCATCATCCAATTGTTATCTCTTTTATCAATGATTCAAACAAACCCAGACAAGTATACAGAGTTCGAACAGCAAATGTCCTTTGCCAAATGAATAAAATGACGGTGGGAAATAATTTAGAAGAATTCTATGACAATGTTAATAATATTATTTCAAGTAACAAAATTCGCCTGGATCCCAGAAACAAGTATGTCCCCAAGCCTTGGTGGGATGAAGATATTAAGTCATCAGTGATCTTTGCTTAACGTTGACGCATTTTTTTTCTATCATGGCATCAATTACGCCAAAATCGCTGTGTGCAAAGTGTTTTAAACCTTTAAATGCTGAAAAATATATAAGGTGTAACATTTGTGGTTGCCGGTTTCATTATATCTGCACTGAAATTGTTGATGTAAATATATTTGAAGTTATTAAAAAAACTAAAAATATATTTTATAATTGCAATGAATGCATAACAAACTCGAGAGAATTGGTTTCTTCCGTGTCTATGCTCTCAATTGAAGTTAGAGAGCTTAAGAAAATGCTGGTTGATTTAATTTCCCAATTTGATGTTTTAAAAGGAGCTGAAAGTCATAATCTCAATACCGGTTTGTCTAGTTCTGCTGCTCTTGGCATGATTAGTCGAGCGTCTCTCTCAGATAATCATCATTTATCTAATATCTCACCACTTGGTGTTGTTGCTGCTAATGCTGATCCCGTTTCCATAGAAGCCTCTCATTTATCTGTTGTGAATGCTGGTTTTAGCAACACAAGCAATGCAGTTAATGAGTCTGTTATTGTTGCAGATGCTCCAAACAGAGAAGCCTCACAATTATCTATCAATAATGTTATGCGTGATGGTATTGCTGATACTGCAGTCTGCGGTGAGCGCATTAGTTTATCAGCTGGTGCCTCTCCCCATGGTATCTCGTCTTTAAATCATAACCCAACGAACAATGTTGATGGGGTTAGAAATATAACTAATGTTAAACATAAAAAAGCGGTTTTTGGTCAAAATTCGAGTAACGAGTTGGATGTCGTAGTACATAAAAAATGGATTCATTTATCATCGTTTAAACCTACTGTTGTTGCTGAAGATATAATAGCCTACGTTGAAAAGCACTCTAGTATAACTAGAAATCATTTAACGTGTTATAAGCTTGTTAAAAGCGATGCAAACCTTGATGAACTGAGAAGTGTTAATTTCAAATTGGGTGTTACAGCTGATTTCTACAATGAAATTTTTAAGCCGATGTTATGGCCATCGAATGTGAGAGTGCGGCCATTTCATAATTTTCCCAGGGTCCAACAGGAGCAACCTCCAGCTTAATCAACCATAGCCTTTCCTCTCTTAAAATATATTATCAAAATATGTCTGGTATACGAACTAAATCTTCTGATATTTTTATGGAAACATCACAATGTAATTATGATGTCATTGTTTTTGTGGAAACGTGGCTTAATTCTGATTTTTATGATGGTGAATTTTTTGATACCAAGCTGTATAAATTGTACCGTAAAGATCGAGACATAGCTAAAACTGGATGTTCTCGTGGTGGTGGTGTGCTTATAGCTATTAATCTATGTTTTAATTCCGTATTAATTAATTTGCCAAATAATGACAGTTTATTGGACCAACTTTGCGTACGTATCATCGGTGCTACTAATTCAATTTATATTCTTGCTTCGTATATCCCACCTAAATCGCCAACAAGTCTTTATGATGCACATATCCAAAATATTGTTGATATTGTTCCAGAATCTGAAAATGATGGCTGTTTTATTGCGGGTGACTTTAATCTATGTAAATTAGTTTGGTTCTCATACCCTAATTCATCATTTATGTATGCTAATAATGTTAATTTATCGCATGAAATTAATTTTATTGATTCTATGCTTAGTCTTGATTTAGTCCAAGTGAATTGCTTTCCAAATTATTTAAATAGATATTTGGATTTAATATATTTAAGTAAGAATATTAACTTCAAAATAGAATTATCAGATCATCCAATAGGTAACGTTGATTTAAATCATGTTGCGCTTGTTGTAACCATTGAATTTTACAGTTTTAGTTCTAATATAATTGATAACTCACATTTTGATTTTAAGAGATGTGATGTCAATATTCTAAATGAAATTATTCAAAGTTGTAACTGGGAAAGTTTATTCATAAATAAGTCCATAGATGAATGTTTCGATATTTTTCTTGTTAATATAAAGGGAATATGTTCTGAGCATGTGCCTACATTGAATCCTATTAAGTATAAAATACCATGGTATACCCCAGGTTTAAAAAAACTAAAGAACCTCAGGAACAAATTTTACAAACTCTATAAATCCACAAATTCGTTTGAAAATCATAATAAATATAAGCACTATAGCAGAGAATTTACATTCCTTAATAAGTTTTTGTACAAACAATATATTCTTGATTTTGAATCTAAAATTAATAATAATCCAAAGGCATTTTGGTCTTTTATTAAACAAAAGAAATCGTCCAGTGATTTTCCAATACCAATGGTGCTTGATTGTAAATATGCAACATCTTTCAAAGATATTGCTGAATATTTTGCTTCATTTTTTAAATCCAATTTTGTCCCAACTGATGTTGCAGATAACAACATTTCGTTGGATTTTGTTAAGGAAGTCATAAATATGGGTTCTATTAAATTAAATGAAACAGACGTATTACGTGGTTTTGAAATGTTGAAAGATTCAACTAAAATTGACATTGATCGAATTTCGCCTTATTTCTTAAAACAGTGCAGTAAATCCATTTGTTTTCCCTTAGCTCATATTTTTAATCTCTCTTTATCTAAAGGTTTATTTATAGATAGATGGAAGATTTCTTCAGTTACCCCTGTTTATAAAACTGGTGCTAAGAATGATATAAAAAACTATAGACCTATATCTAAATTATCCAGTGTTTCTAAGCTTTTCGAACATATTATATTTAATTTCCTTTTTAACTCGGTTCATTCATTTCTATTAGTTTCTCAGCATGGTTTCATAAGAAATAGATCAACGGTGACAAATCTTCTTCTTTTTACAAATTATTGTATTTCCAATTTTGAGGATGGATATCAAGTCGATGCTATCTACTTTGATCTTTGTAAAGCATTTGACAGAGTTTCACACAAAATTTTATTGGCAAAGTTGCATAAAATAGGTATTCATTCTTCTTTTCTATTATGGATTGAGTCATATCTTAATAATAGGCTTTGTTTTGTTAATGTTGAAAGTTTTAATTCTGACTACTACGTTGCCACTTCTGGTATACCACAGGGTAGTATTTTAGGCCCCCTATTGTTTATATTATTTATAAATGATATTGATTCTTGTTTTCTTTTTGGGAAATTTCTTCTATACGCGGATGATATTAAATTATTTGCAAAAATTTCCAGTTTTCAGGATTCTAAATTATTACAAGCTGATATAAATCGATTATTTTCTTGGAGTCAATTAAACAAATTGGATTTCAACATTTCTAAGTGTGTTCACCTACCATTTAGTAGGCGTTTACAAAAAATTGATACTCAGTATCAAATTAATAATATTTTATTGTCAAAAGTATATACTAAACTTGACCTTGGGGTTGTTTTTGATTATGAACTTTCATTCAAATATCATATTGATTATATTATGCCTAGAGCTTATTCGGCTTTAGCATTTTTAAAACGCAATTGTAAAGAATTTTCCGATCCATATACTCGTAAATTATTATTTACAACTTTCGTTCGATCTAAGCTTGATTATGCGTCAATAGTATGGAATCCATATTATGCTATGCACGTTAATCGCTTGGAAAGGCTACAAAAAAAGTTTATCTATTTTGCTTTATATTCATTAAAGTTTTCCTTACCTCTGCCATCTTATGAATCTAGGTGTAAACTTATACATCTGGATTTATTGAGTGATCGTAGATCTAAAATGTCTATCATTTTTCTTTATAAATTGGTTTGTGGATATATAGATTGTCCTGATTTGCTTCGGTTAATTGGATTCAAAGTACCGGCAAGACCCCTTAGATTTGTTGAATATTTTCATGTAAAAACACATAATAGTAACTATGCCCAAAATGAGCCCATTGTAAGAATGCTTAACCAATTCAATCTAATAAATATAGAATTAAGTTTGGATTTTACTTATACTTTAGATAAATTTAAAGAATTATTAGATTTACACTTTATCTCATAATAATCTAGTCTGTAAGGATTTATACTTCCATAGACTGAAATAAATAAATAAATAAATGTATAATCTACGGACACAAGCAAGAAGGAAGTACGAAAAGACAAAGGCGTGGTCTGATGCTCTGGAACTTGCCGATATTGAACGACGGCTTTTTCGAATGTGCGAAAAAAAGAAGAGGAGAAACTTCAGGAAATTTCTCAGCCATTTGAACAATCCAATTTCAAGTAAGGATATGTGGTCTAAACTTAGGAATGTTAAGAAGTACGGGAAAGTCAAGCCGATTAATAGTTCATGGAGTCATGAACAAAATGAAGAATTCCTTGATTTTATAACACGGCAGTCCATTTCTGGTTGTAACGACGCACCCATAGTCTTCGGGAACTTGATAAGCCAAAGGCCTACCTTGGACATTAAGTGCTTCGAAGTCTTTCTCGACTCTAGAAGCCCTACGTCAGCAGCAGGACCAGATGGTGTATCGTATAAAATGATAAACAGTCTTAACGCAACCGAAAGGCAGGAATTTTTTAATATTCTGGTTGAAATATGGAACAAAGGTAGCTTCCCGAGCGAATGGAGAAGAATTAGGATTTCTGCGATCCCCAAGAGGGGCAAAGATCCTGGAAACATTCAAAATTATCGCCCAATTGCACTTATGTGTGCATCACAAAAGATTTTGGAGAGCGCCATCAAGAGTATGATTCTTCGTTTTACTGAAGATAATGGGATAGTTCCCCCTAGGTCATATGCATTTAGACCGGGTAGATCCACGTCCATGTGCATCAATGATGTGATCAACACCATTGAATTCTATAAAAAGTCTGGCAATCAAGTGGTTGGAGTGTGTATTGACATCGAGAAGGCGTATGATTATACGAACATAAATCAATTGGCGGTAGTAATGTTTCGGAAAGGGTATAATCCACACATAATCAAATGGATTGTGGACAGTATGAAACGCAGGCAATTGGAGTTGGGTAAGAGTAGAAGAATTGTAGTGAATGGTCTTCCTCAAGGAAGTGGTCTCAGCCCGTTGCTCTTTAATATCTACACGTCTTCCTTGCATGACATCAATTCCAGTAACATCGACATCTTTCAGTTTGCGGATGATTTTTTCTTGGTTTGCCACGACAAAAGCTTCCAAAAGGCAAGTGAAATTCTGACTGAAAGTATTAGCCGCTTCCACGAGGACTGTAAGGGGCTAGGTCTGGGTTTTAATATGAACAAAATTAACACTGTTCACTTTTCAAGAAGGCCTAAACAAATGAATATATGCATTAATGGTATTTCAGTCAAACAGGTGGCAAACATCAAATATCTGGGTCTCGTCATTTCTGCTGGCGGCTCTTCTAAGATACACATCGACGAAGCTACTTCATCGACAGATAAAGTTAATAACTTCCTTCACATTTTAAGTGGATGCAGCTTTGGAATTTCCCCAGCCAAAGCCATGCATTTTTACAAGGCGTTTGCCAGAGCAAAACTGGAGTATGGAGCATCTGCATTATCCAATCTAACAAAAGCATCTGCTAGTAAAATCAAAACTAGTACGCACAAGTTTTTACGTAGGGCGCTGGGTCTTATCCGTTCCACACCTGTACCCATTTTATATCAGCTTGCGTGTGAATTACCCCCAAAATACAGATTTGAGCTGGCAACAGCCAAGGAGTTAGTCAAAGCCAAGGCCTTTGGATTGCCAAGTCTGGAGAATATCAGGCGTATGCAGAGCAGAACAACTAGTTATACGATAGTGTTTGACAAGTATCTGCAAATTGTGGAAAATGTTGCAACGACACGAATTATGCCCGTTGCAAGTAAGCGTATTTCAAGTGATGTGGATTTCTTTGAGGGCGCAGGCTCTAGAAAAAGAGGTGTAAGCGAGGAGGTGGTGAAACAATTTTTTCGAAAGAAAATAAGCAAGATTCAGGAGTCTGGCATAGACATTTTTTTCACAGACGGTTCGGTGAAAGATGATGTATCCGGTGCAGCTTTTTTACATCTAAACAGTAATACTACTGAAGCATTCTGGGTCAGTGGGAGGTGGTCATCTATGTCGGCGGAAGTTCTAGCTTTTCGCCAAGTCGCTATATTTGCAAAGGAACGGAACTTAAAGAACATTGCTATATTGACTGACAGTCTAAGTGGTATTGCGGCAGTAGAATCCACACAGCACAAAAACTATTTGATAAATGAATTTATTGATATCATCAATACAGCGGGTATAGAAACTCAGTTCCATTACATCCCTGGTCACGCAGGGATTGGTCCCAATGAGCTGGTGGACCAGGCAGCAAAGAACGCACCAGTAAATGACACTTGCCTGAACTTAATGTGGCCAATAAAGGATGCTATTTGCAGAATTCAAGAGTCAGTATGGGCAGAATGGGCTGATGAATGCAAATCCATAGCTGAACGGAACTCCTCTCATTTTTTATAAAATTTTTTCTCAACCATCTAAACACCCATGGTATAGCAAAACGAAATTACACCCAGATGATCAGAGAGTGATTAACCGCATACTGAGTAACCACACCTTCAGCAACAGCACATTGGCCAAAATGAATGTAGTCGGTTCTGGTGAGTGCCAAGTTTGCAAGACGGAAGAGACGGTCACTCACATTTTGTTTGTTTGCACAAGATTCACCACCACCAGAGTAAAGTTTGCATCGTTCAATGGAATCCAAACAGTAGAGGATTTCATTAAAAAACATAATTGGAATCATCTTTACGACTTAGTCAAATTTATCAAGGAAATTAAAGTCAAAATCTAACCCTCATTGAAGGCTCGTAGACAAAGTCTACTTAATTGGTGGTGGCGCTGTTAAAACTCGACCATCGGGAGGCGGGCCAAAAACTTAAAACAAAAAAAACAAAAAAAAATACCACACTTTATAGGGCAAAGGCATATGAGAGGGATCATTATTGATTACCTCTAGTGGGAAATCGGAAGGTATCAAGGGGTTTTAATTATGTAAGTAATTACTTATGGTGTTTTTACACGATATGTATTTTACATATGTGCTGTCACTTTAATTACATATGGAAATCGAACTCATGTGAAACATACGGAAATTTCAATGTGTCAAAACGATATGCAATTACATACATATGTATATTTTCCGAATAGGACGCGCTCTATTTTCGTATGTGAAACATAAGGAAATCAGCTGTTTGAATGAAACACATTGTTGGAAGAAAATATTTCAAATGCAAGTCAAAGAAAAGGATGAAAAGGCAACAATTAGAAATTATTATTTCGTTTGTAGTTGTTTAATAAAAAATATTATCTTGATTTAAGAAAAAATAAAAGTGTTTTTTTTTTTTTTTGTTTATAGGTTATGTCATATATAAAATACATATGTCAATTTGTATGAATAAACGGCGTGATTATAATACAGGAGATATGCCAAAAAGAGGAGATATACAGATGTTTCTAAGCGATTGTTGTGAACCTCAACGCACAAGAAGTACTAAATTTCAGCTTTAAATTCAAACCTCCAAAATGTGGACCAATACTGATACCGCTTGGTTGGATAGAACACGTGGTTAAAATCCTTAAAAATACCACACTTTATAGGGCAAAGGCATATGAGCAGTGCTTGTATGAACATACGGCCACAGCCCAAAAATTGATCCTGTCGATTATCCTGATAAGAAAAAAGGATACAAATCAAATTTTTTAATGCAGTGGCCCTCAATCTAGAGACGCTGAAACTTTCGTCCCACAATTCGAAAAAAATAATTACAGAACTACTCGGGTTAAAATTGATCTAAAAAAGTGCAACAATATTGATCAGTTTTGATAGTGATAGTACCCAATAAGAATCTATAAATAGCAGACTTTAGTAATTTCTGTTGAAAACTGTGTATATACATATTTATAATTATATTTGTTATAGTTTGCAATAAGATTATTAAGATCACCTCTTGTAAATACAAAAGTTGGTGAGGTATTCGACACTGTCGAACATTGCTTTATAAATGTGTATGAAAACAGATTATGTTGATATTTTTTGTAGAGCTGTGAATGTTTGTTTCGAAACACAGGTCTGAAACATTTAAGAAAAATGTTGCTTATCATATCAATATTATAATTATAAAAAAATAAAATTATACCAACTTACTATGATAATAAGTCATACATCGGTTTCCGCAGCAGAAACGGTATCAATCGCGGAAAATTCTCTATATATGAACCTTGTATGTTCAAGGAGTATTTTGTTTACCACACTAATATTTTAATTCCAATCGAAATTCATTGCTACCTAGAATAGCAAGAATTAGCTTTTTCGTCTCCAAAAATACATTTTGTTGTTCGTCACACATTTCTTAAAAAATTGTAGACCGAGAAACCAGAAATGACACATTTAAATTTGATGCAATCGTTGCAAAAAACAATCATGAAAAAAATAATAATGAAAAACTATTCTGAGTCACCCAGTATTTAACGATCTAGTTGGCAACGCCCATTGAGAATGCTAAGTAACGCCGTTCGCTTAATAACAAGGGTCGACGTATAGCGCAAATAACACTGCGAATAATTCTTTGTTATAATATTGGAACTTTCATAATTAAATATATTTTAAATCAATTAAGTCATATTATTAATTCTTATTACAATTATGAAAAAGTGACCAGCAATGACTGTAACAAAAAAACCCAGCTTTTTTATACTATGTACAGACGAGCGTTGTTCCCTCTCTCCTTCGTTGTTCGACTCTTATAGTACGTTTACATTTAACCGGATTTCGTTAACCCAGTGGGTTTCAATTGTCAATTCCTTTGCATATATGTCAAATAAATGCTCATAATGTAGGTTAACCCGGTAAAAAATTCTAATGTATATGCTGTTTTAATTATGAAGTAATTACTTATGGTGTTTTTAAACAATATGTATTTTACATATGTGCTGTCACTTTATTTACATATGGAAATCGAACTCGTCATGTGAAACATACGGAAATTTCAATGTGTCAAAACGATATGCAATTACATACATATGTATTTTTTTCGAATAATACGCGCTCTATTTTCGTATGTGAAACATAAGGAAATCAGCTGTTTGAATCAAACACATTGTTGGAAGAAAATATTTCAATTGCAAGTCAAAGAAAAGGATGAAAAAGCAACAATTACAAATTATTATTTCGTTTGTAGTTGTTTAATAAAAAATATTATGTTGATTTAAGAAAAAATAAAAGTGTTTTTTGTTTATAGGTCATGTCATATGTAAAATACATATGTCAATTTGAACACAAGAATTAAATGTTTTGTGTACACACTTCTAATTTTGACACACATAAGGAATTACATATGGATGAAATAAGTGACAGCACATATCTAAAATACATATCGCGTAAAAACACCATTAGTACCCCATACAAAATTTTCTGAGCAAACACCGATTTTGTACATTGTTCAATTCGAATCACTCTCTGAATAACCAAGAATTTTGTCCCTTCACTAACAATTGAAAGCATTTATCGAAAATAAGTTAATTTTGACAGCATGAAAATATTTAATTTTCAAACTTTTTTGAAAATGATGAATAAAAAGTAAAAAAAAATCTAGTTTTTATATATGCAAAAGGAAGTAAATTTTGTAATCTACATAATGCAATTTGCAATTCTTTCCCTTTGGTTCTAATTAGCGTACAAAACGAGAGAAACAAATATGGGGAAACCAAAACAAAAATTCTCCAATTTTTTATATGTGACATTTGAATTGAGAAAATACGAAAATATATTTAAAACAACAATATTTTCAGAAAAAATTGAAAACATGAATTAAAAGTAAATATATATGGGCTAAGACTATAGTCAGGAGAAAGAGAATTATTTTTCTATTTAGATCCATATGTGATTCACGCAAATATGTTAATGAATTAAGAATAGTGATGACATGAATTAAGAATGGTGTTGTATGAACGGGTTAATTCATGTACGTAGTTCTGAGAGCGAACTACGTTGTTCGTATGTCCGTCAGAACAGAACGGCATTACTGGTTCGTACAGTTCGATTTTTTTCCCTTACAGGCCTACCTTATTTTCTACTAGCTCGTTCGACTTTATTCACCACAAAAGTAGAACACAAGTATTTATATGAATGTTACCGAAATACGTCGACGTACGAATTTTTAAAGTTGAAAAAATGCAACTATGACAGTACTTAGTTTTGTTTTTTCCTTTGTTGAAAATAGAAAAAAAAAATAATGAAAAAATAATTTTTTTCATTAAGAATAGGAAATATTTAACACATTTAAAATTCTTTAATTTTATTTCGCGATTTTAATTAGTTTTCTAAGTGATATGTATTCGACGTATTTGGGTAATTCGGCCGTAGAAAACATTTTGCCATAGTGGGAAAGTTGAATATTTTTGTATGCCCCGATGGAATTTAGGTAACGTTGTTATGCAAAATTTTCAATTAAATGGACTTCCTATATGGTTCGTTGCGCTTAAGCGAAATTCTCCATCAATCTTTGAACAGTGAAATTTTTAAGGGTCGAACATAATTAAGGGTCGAACAACGAATGAGAGAGCGAACAACGCTCGTCTGTACATGGCATTAAAAACATCATTTTCATTTCAATTAAATTTGAATATATTCCAATTTATTTTGAATTTATTTGACATAGTATTCGAAACAATACACATACACAAAGTAAGTATTTTGATTTGATGGAACAAGCCATCTTGAGAAAATATTGTAATAAGTTGGTAGCTGTGCCTTATCTTGTAATAATTATACCATGGGACCTGATTACAATTTTTTTCTCAAGTGACTT
>NW_026879211.1:0-26701 GCF_032173495.1 Musca vetustissima
GATAGTCGTTGAAAAAATATTCATTAAAAAATCCACGCCTATTGGTCTGATAGTCGTTGAAAAAATATTCATTAAAAAATCCACGCCTATTGGTCTGATAGTCGTTGAAAAAATATTCATTAAAAAATCCACGCCTATTGGTCTGATAGTCGTTGAAAAAATATTCATTAAAAAATCCACGCCTATTGGTCTGATAGTCGTTGAAAAAATATTCATTAAAAAATCCACGCCTATTGGTCTGATAGTCGTTGAAAAAATATTCATTAAAAAATCCACGCCTATTGGTCTGATAGTCGTTGAAAAAATATTCATTAAAAAATCCACGCCTATTGGTCTGATAGTCGTTGAAAAAATATTCATTAAAAAATCCACGCCTATTGGTCTGATAGTCGTTGAAAAAATATTCATTAAAAAATCCACGCCTATTGGTCTGATAGTCGTTGAAAAAATATTCATTAAAAAATCCACGCCTATTGGTCTGATAGTCGTTGAAAAAATATTCATTAAAAAATCCACGCCTATTGGTCTGATAGTCGTTGAAAAAATATTCATTAAAAAATCCACGCCTATTGGTCTGATAGTCGTTGAAAAAATATTCATTAAAAAATCCACGCCTATTGGTCTGATAGTCGTTGAAAAAATATTCATTAAAAAATCCACGCCTATTGGTCTGATAGTCGTTGAAAAAATATTCATTAAAAAATCCACGCCTATTGGTCTGATAGTCGTTGAAAAAATATTCATTAAAAAATCCACGCCTATTGGTCTGATAGTCGTTGAAAAAATATTCATTAAAAAAAATCCGTTGAAAAAAAATTCACGCCTATTGGTCTGATAGTCGTTGAAAAATAGTCATTAAAAAATCCACGCCTATTGGTCTGATAGAAAAAATATTCATTAAAAAATCCACGCCTATTGGTCCGATAGTCGTTGAAAAAATATTCATTAAAAAATCCACGCCTATTGGTCTGATAGTCGTTGAAAAAATATTCATTAAAAAATCCACGCCTATTGGTCTGATAGTCGTTGAAAAAATATTCATTAAAAAATCCACGCCTATTGGTCTGATAGTCGTTGAAAAAATATTCATTAAAAAATCCACGCCTATTGGTCTGATAGTCGTTGAAAAAATATTCATTAAAAAATCCACGCCTATTGGTCTGATAGTCGTTGAAAAAATATTCATTAAAAAATCCACGCCTATTGGTCTGATAGTCGTTGAAAAAATATTCATTAAAAAATCCACGCCTATTGGTCTGATAGTCGTTGAAAAAATATTCATTAAAAAATCCACGCCTATTGGTCTGATAGTCGTTGAAAAAATATTCATTAAAAAATCCACGCCTATTGGTCTGATAGTCGTTGAAAAAATATTCATTAAAAAATCCACGCCTATTGGTCTGATAGTCGTTGAAAAAATATTCATTAAAAAATCCACGCCTATTGGTCTGATAGTCGTTGAAAAAATATTCATTAAAAAATCCACGCCTATTGGTCTGATAGTCGTTGAAAAAATATTCATTAAAAAATCCACGCCTATTGGTTGATAGTCGTTGAAAAAATTGGATTTAAAAAATCCACGTATTGGTAATATAGTATTTACTGGGATGATTTCAAAAATATTAACACAATCACTAAAGAGGAAGGTCGGTCGCTTGGTTGGTAGGCTGGCGTTATGCCTGGTAATGAGCTTAGTTGAGCTACGCAGCTCAGCTCAAGTTTAATAACACAACATGACGTTCGGAATAAACAAAAAATATGATTTTCACGCGCTCTGCCTATTTATCCTTGCCGCCTAGCTGAGCACTGTGGCCATTCTACTTTTTTTTGTTTTTTTTTTTTTAATAATAGAGACCAAATTGAAATTCAAGGGCGGTATATTTTATGTTTTTGTTTCTTCGTCTGTTTTGTTTTTTGCCTTTGTTTCTCTATTTATCTGTTATTTATTATTGTGTTTAGTATTCAGTAGAAGCGCGGTGGCTGTCGGTGGCTTTTTCGCTGTCCCCTGTGTAATGCGGCAGCCAAGCTATTTAAGTTCATCATTGCCAGCCTTATTAATTGTACACTTGGATGAGCTTCAAAATGTCTGCATACTACAAAAGATAATGAATTTGGATTTTCATGTTTTTTTTCTTTTTCTGAAAATAAATTACAATAATCAATAAACAGGTTTGAAAAAAAAGTTGTTTGAATTTTTTATCCCAGTGGGGTAGAAATGTCACGTATTTTATTCTAATGATGTGGAATTCAGATGATTATGAATATTGTGTGAAAATTTCCAATATCAAAAATCAAGGAATAGATTATTTTTTTCAAGGACTATTTAAGGCTTAGCGGTTGGCGTAGGGGATGATAGATACCAAGCAACGGCTCTGATTGGATTTAACATGCCGAAGTTATCTTGGTCCCTCTTTCATCTCAATTGTGGACACTGGCCTCCTCGGGGTGCCACCTAAGGTAGCTTTTTTCATCACCCGATGAAATAGTGAGCTAATATGTGCGGCGAGTTCACCCATAAGAACTAAAAAAATGGGTTGAGGCGTTTGGTTAGTTGCCCACTCTCGGAAAACCCCTCCTACTATGAAAAAGCAAAGAAAAAGAAAACCAAACCACCCTTATGTTGACGACCCCGCAAACACATACAAGACCACGATTTGCGAATCTGCACTTGGAATGTGCGCACGTGGTACAGAACAGGCACAGTGTTCGCTTTGGCGGATGTACTCAAGAAGTACAAAGCCGATATTATTGCCTAACAGGAAATGCGATGGAAAGGGACAAGCGTAAGTAAATCAGATGATTACGCCCTGTATTATAGCTGCCATGAAACGAGACATGAATTTGGCTGCGGATTTATGGTTAACAAGAAAATAAAAGACCTCGTCTCCATATTCATTCCAATAGACGAGCGAATTGCTATAATCCGCATAAAAGCGAAGTTCTTCTACATCAGTATTATTTGCGCCCATGCTCCGACCGAAGACAAAGATGAGCAGATCAAAGACATATTTTACGAGTGCCTAGAAACAGCATATGATCGCTACCCTGGCCAAGACATTAAAATTCTGCTAGGAGATTTTGATGCATAAATCGGAAGGGAAAATATCTTTGGCCCCACCGTAGGAAAATACAGCCTTCATGAAGAAACATCCGACAACGACATGAGGTTGATTGACTTCGCGGCAGCAAAAAACATGGTAGTTAGCAGCACCAGATTCAAGCATCTCGATATATACAATGCCACCTGGATTTCTCCTGATCAAGCAACGAGAAATCAAATTGATCATGTTGTGATAGACGGAAGGCATTTATCCAATGTATTAGACGTTCGATCGATCCGAGGAACGAATATCGATTCGGACCACTACCTCGTAGCAGCCAAGGTTCGCACTCGTCTTAATGTTGTAGCAAAGGTGCGATCTAACACAACACGGAAACTCGACGTCGAAAAGCTGCAAACACAACAGGTAGCAGAGGCCTACTCCGCTCAAATTAAAGCACTTTTTATCCCGATAATAGTATAGATAAACAATGGCAAAGAATTGCCCACTCCCTACATACTGCAGCAAAAGCAACACTTGGGTACCAAAAATCACCACCAATAAACCCATGGTACGATCAGGAGTGTCGTAATGATACTGATCTGAAAAACGCAGCGTATAGGACAACCCTGCAGAGAGTAGCAACACATAATGTGATGAAGAATTATCAGAAGAAAAGGAGAAACGTGTTTTCAGCAAAAGGAATAAAGAGCAAGAAAAACGTGAGCGTGAGCAAATCGAGATATACAGAAGTCAGAATGAAGCCCGAAAATTCTACCAACGGGTAAAACACCAAACCGAAGGCTTTGGTGCAGGCACATCATCCTGTAGAGATGAAGAAGGAAACCTGGTGACAGATACAGACAGCGTGCTGATGATCTGCAAGGAGCATTTTGAAAAACTTCTTGTATCAAATAGTAGAGGTGAAGAGGATACCCCAGAACCAATAATAGATGACGGTATTGAGTGTATAGCCCAGATCAGAATAGCAATCAATCGGCTGAAGAATAATAAAGCAGCAGGTGCCGATGGGTTACAAGCCGAACTATTCAAGACTGGTTAGTGGTAAGATGTTAAGGAGCATGCACCAGCCGATTAGTAAAATTTTGCTAGAATAATGCATGTCCAATGATTGGAACCTCAGCATCCTGTGTCCCGTGCACAAAAAAAGGAGATAAGACGATATTTGCCAATTATATAGGAATACGGCTCCTTCCCATCGCATATAAAGTGCTATCCAGCGTACTGTGTGAACGACTGAAGCCAATGGTCAATGACATTATTAGACCATACCAATGCGGCTTCAAACCTGGCAAATCCACCATTGACCAGATTTTCACTCTGCGCCAAATCCTGGAAAAGATCCACGAAAAACACATCGATACCTTTCACCTATTCGTCGACTATAAAGCCGCATTCGACAGCCCTATCCGTATAGAGGTGTATAAAGCCATGTCGGCGTTTGACATTCCTGCAAAATTAATACGGCTATGCAGGATAACTTTAAGTGGCACAAGGTCAGCAGTTAAAGTCGGAAAGGTCCTATCGGAGGCCTTCAATATCGAACGTGAATTCAGACAAGCTCATAGTTTGTCGTGTGATCTTTTTAACAGCCTGCTGGAAAAGGTCAGACGCAAAGGTGAACAGATATGGCAATCTGTACACCAAACAACATCAGTTACTCGCCTACGCCGATGACATCGATATAATGGGTCGAACATTGGGAGCGGTAACAGCCACTTTTGAACAAATTAAAAATGAGTCTGCCAAAGTGGGTCTGACAGTAAACGACGAGCAGACCATGCTGATAGTATCAACGTGCAAGACGTCCAGTAGACTCGGACCAACTGTGGAACTTGAGAACTACAGCTTCGACGTAGTTAAAGACTTTATATACCTTGGTACTGCCATAAATAAAACGAATGACATCAGTTTTGAAATTCGGAGAAGGATAGTGGTGGCCAAGAGATGCTATTATGGCCTAAGTAAGCAGTTTAGAAACAAGCCCACCTCCCGCCAGACCAAACTCACACTTTACAAGACGATGATACTACCCGTGCTATTATATGGATCTGAATCTTGGGTACTTGCGTAAGCAGATGGGGCAGCTCTTGGGGTGTTTGAAAGAAAAATTCTCTGAAAAAATTCTCTGAATATCGGCGTCGAATGAACCATGAGCTTTACAAATTATACGCGGAAATCAACATAGCCTCAGCTCAAAATGCATATAAAAGCGAGCCTACTGATGGTTCCCATAGAAGGGGGGAAGGTCACGAAAGAATATTTTTGAGAGGCTTACCAAAGGCGTGGATTTGTTAAAGAATATTTTTGAGAGGTCTTAACAAGGCGTGGATTTTTTAAAGAATATTTTTTCAAGGTCTTAACAAGGCGTGTATTTTTTAAAGAATATTTTTCCAAGGTCTTAACAAGGTGTGGATTTTTTAAATAATATTTTTCCAAGGTCTTAACAAGGCGTAGATTGGATTTTTTAAAGAATATTTTTCCAAGGTCTTAACAAAGGCGTGGATTTTTTAAAGAATATTTTTTTCAAGGTCTTAACCAGGCGTGGATTTTTTAAAGAATATTTTTTCGAGGTTTTAACAAGGCGTGGATTTTTTAAAGAATATTTTTTCGAGGTCTTAACAAGGCGTGGATTTTTTAAACAATATTTTGTTTCAAGGTCTTAACAAGGCGGGGATTTTTTAAAGAATATTTTTTTCGAGGTCTTAACAAGGCGTGGATTTTTTAAAGAATATTTTTTTCGAGGTCTTAACAAGGCGTGGATTTTTTAAAGAATATTTTTTTCGAGGTCTTAACAAGGCGTGGATTTTTTAAAGAATATTTTTTCAAGGTATTAAGAAGGCTGGGATTTTTTAAAGAATATTTTTCCAAGGTCTTAACAAGGCGTGGATTTTTTAAAGAATATTTTTCCAAGGTCTTAACAAGGCGTGGATTTTTTAAAGAATATTTTTGAACGACTACTTAGACAATTAGTTCGAATATCCCTCAGTAATATACCTTTCATTATCTATTGTATATTTTGATAGTTACGTCATTTGGCACTCACCCTAGGTCTTCTTAGCACGAACTTCATTATATATTTTCCCGCAAAACTCCAATCGGTTTTATTTATTCGATGTGTTTTTTTTTTTTGTTCTGCCGCTGATAATTTACAATGTAAAAACATGTAAGCCGCAAACGAACGAACACATGGGGTGGACTACAGAAAAAGTAGCCAACAATGGTCGGCAATTGAAGAAGGGGAAGAGCGAATCAATGTTGGGTCAAATTTTTATTTGAATGAATGGATGGATTGGATGGTAGATGGGAAAATGCTACAAGTGTTCAATACAAATATTATTATTATTTATTTTTTGCTCCCTCTATTATAACGTGTTGCAATTATAGGCAGATTCCACGCAATACCGACAACTATAATAAAAATCACACACAATTTCAGTGTGTTCCCTAAGCCTATGGCCCTATAGCTTCCTATCAAGCACATATGGATACATATGTGTGTTACATATGTTTGTATTTATGTGTGTTTTACATGTTTTTATTTCAGTAATTATTAACGAATCTGCAATTATTAGCTTTACAGGCAATCAAAATGGCAAGAACAGACACACACTCACCTATACAGCCATGCAAATAGCAGCCAACAATCGACAAACGAAGCCAAAGAGCAGAAGAAAACAAACCACTCGATGATTGCACGACTTGATTGAATTGCTGGAAAATAGCGAGGAGAAAAACAGCAACATAAAAATAGCGGAAAATCGGATTTTGTTGCTCCAAGGTGAGTTGACGTGTTTTTTTTTCATTTTCCGGGCCTTGTTTTTTTGCGTTTTCCACAATTTTCAGTTTTCCAATATAACCTAACTTCTACGTTTGTATTTTAAAATGCGGTGGTTGGGACGGTGTATGTTTGAGAGAGATTCCCCAATTATTATTTGTTGTTGTTGTTGCTGGTTTGGTATTGTGCCCTGGAATTCATTCTTTAAATTGTTTGATCGTTGGGGAGGGGTAGGGTTTTGAGAACCAATCTAAATTACACCAAATAAAAGTTTTTTTTTTGTGGGGGAGGGTTAATTTGTTCTGATAAAAGTATTAGGGAAGAAAAACAGATTCTCATAACTTTTTTAACACTGCAGGGTAAAATAACGGAGATGGGGAGTTGTTTTTGTCAACTTTGAAGCTTAAGCTGAAAGTAAGCAGAACAATTAGTTTCAGATTTTTGTCTTAGATAAATGTAAAAGTGCTATCTGTAAAAATCTTTAAAACTTTTGTCGAAGCTATGTTCAATTAAAAACAAAGAAATGCGAAAAAAAACAAAAACTTCATTTCACAGCTCTTTAAAATGTCAGCACAAATTTGGGAAATATTGTCGTGATGTGTAATTTGTGGAAAAAATAAAAATGAAATAAGGATAATTTTTTCAGAGGACCATCTGCTCAAGGACTAAGACGTATTTTTTTAATGATTATTTTGTCAAGGACTTCTATAGGCCAGGATTTTTTATTGAATATTTTATCAATGACTTCTCTATAGACGGATGTATGGCAAGTCACTGTAGATGTGTGTGGTCTAGCGTTGGAACACGACACCTTTCCTGTTGGCGAATTCTGGCCGTTTCTGGTTAATCGTAAATGGTTTAAAACAGTTTTATGGTCGATTTCTAGCTCCTGGGTGATGTTATGACTGCTAACATACCGGCCATCTTCGATCATTTCTCCAATTTGATCGACATTTACGACGACCGGTCTACCTGTGCGAGGTGCATCTTTAACAACAAAAATTCCTGAACGGAATCTACGAAACCAACATTACACATAATTGTCGTTTACAGTATCGAAACCTTAAACACCATTCACAATTTTAGCTTGCATTCCGCCGTTGTAAAAAAACTGTTAAATTTACCGAATTTTCACATTTTAACACCATGTAACTCACAACTGAATGCACCACAAAAAAAAAAAAAACAGCAAAAGAATTTTTACTGCGAAATGTCACCTTCCCAACGAGCATAAATCTGAAATTGTCTGATCGATACTTTACAGAAATCTATCAGTACTGCCATCTGCCCAAAAATAATGGATTTCTTTTTCCCCAGCCTAATATAAATAATTAAGTGTTGATAGAGACATTTTTTAATAATAAACTATTTGGGATGTGCCTATAAGCATGGATTGACCCTTTATTTATTTGATGTACCGAATTCATAGAGCGATTAATAAAATTGACATATCATATCATTTATCATCACCCATAATTACACTGATTGATCTTGTCATAATATAATGAGCCGTATCCAAAAACACACATTCGAAGGTTTCCCCAGAAAAGCTCAGATTTGTGGATGGATGTTATACCATGATAATACAAATGATTTTGTGCAAATTTATGAAGAAAATTAAAAAAAAAAATACCAATTAAAAATTTAAAATTGTTTAGGTTTGCAAAAAAGCCTAATCATTGGAAAATAATGTCGGAAAAAGTGAAACATAATTTATCCCCAGCATTAATTGATTAGAGACACATTTGTATACCTTTCTTTCCGAAACTATAGACATGAATCTGAATTATTCTTCCGCTGCTTGGAAATATTACCTGAAAAGACAAATAAATAAATAAAATAAAACATTAAACAAATATATTTTTAATGTAATTTATAATAATGATTTCATGTATAATATTCATAAAATTTAATAATCTATAAATGATAACTAAAAAATTGTCAGCATTTTTTTTTCTAAATAACCATGAATAGGTTTAAAAAATTTTGTTCTCCGACTTTTAATTTTTTTTAATTATTATTTATATCCTTTATCTGATTTTCACATTGGATCTGCAAAAAACATTTCGTCGTTCTTTATTTAATTTTCCATCCATTCTACCTTTATTTGAAGTTATGCTCACTAGAATGAAAATGAATGCATCCATTTTTTCTCAAAGTGTTATTTTGTTGGCTTCCCGTTTAGTTTTTTTGTTCGTAATTCAAAGTGTTGCAAAAAAACGGCAACCCATAAAATAGACAAAATTATGAAGCCACTTTTTGGCTTTCATTATTTTCTATTATTTTGGCAGAGCAAATAAATTAATAAATAATAACAAAGATTCTTTACTTCCGAGAATGTTTTCATTTTGTAGTTAAATTTTTTGTACGCTTTTGAACAGACGAGAAATTACAACACAAAGTACTGACTGAAAACGTTGAAGCCTTTTTCGAATATCACGTTTTCTTGGAAGTACATTCTATTTGAGGAAAAGGTAGACTTTTATGAAAAGACAACTGGCACATTAAAAATTGAGCGTTTCACTTACACCTTATTTTCTTAACTGAAATTAATATATAGATGACCGGAATTGTTGTACCCTCGTCAATTTTCATATAATTTCCAATCGATAACTGGAAATTATATTAGGTTGAGGAAACTTCAACTTTGGTCACATATGTTTAAATACATGGTGGAGATTACTTTAAATGGGGGTAAATACAGTCAACGCCCAGTATACCGAAGTTACTGATGAAAAAAAATCATATTTCGATCAGACGTTAAACGTTTTCTATCAAATCTCATAAGTAAGCCTTCTTTTAACGATAATTCAATCAAAAATATGCCTTACCTAAATAGCAGGTTTTACCTTAACTTTATCGGAGCCAACTCCGTTTCAGAGAATTTGAAATTGATTTAGAAATGTCGTGTCCCTAGTAGATGATAATATTGAAAGTTCGACCAAAGTTAGATCAATTTTGAAACCCGTACCTTCAACATAAAGCGTGGACATTTGTAAAACATACAGGGTTGCCCATATTCGACGGACCCAAGTTTTTTTTAAAAAATCAAAGAAAAAAATAAAAATTTGGCGGTTGGCAATGTCATCAATCATTTAATTTGTTCCAAGTAGATTTGTTTACATCAATTTTTGAATATGATATCTCTCAAATGGCCGCCTCTGGCGTTGATGACGTATTGTGCCGTTTTTGCTGCATTTTCCATCGTTTTTGCCAACATTTCGGCCGGAATAGCGGCTATTTCTTCACGAATGTTGTCCTTGAGCTCCTCTACGGTCCTTAGCTTGTTAACGTAAACCTTTGACTTAAAATATCCCCACAAGAAAAAGTCAGGCGGCGTCAAATCGGGCGAACGCGGTGGCCAGTCCAAATCACTACTTTTCGACATTAAACGGCCCGGAAACATATTCTTCAGAAAATCGATTGTTATGCGACTTGTGTGCGGTGGAGCGCCGTCTTGTTGAAACCAGAACTGCCTCATACGGTTTCGACGAATAATTGGCATCACAAAATTGGTCATCATGTCGCGATAACGCTCCTGATTGATGGTAACAGCATAGCCATTTTCATTTTGGAAAAAAAACGGCCCAATGACCGTTTTCGCACTAACGCCGCACCAACCTGTGACTTTTTCGTCATGAAGAGGCACTTCTGAGAATCTCCTGAGGATTTTCAGTGGCGTAAAAACGGCAATTTTGCTTATTTACGGTCCCATTCAATGTGAAATGGGCTTCATCGGACATGATAATTTTGTTCCAAAATTGCTCGTCATCTTCGGCCATTTCGATGACTCTTAGGGCCCATTCCAATCGGCTTGTCCGCAGGCAACATTCTTTGCGTCAATTGCATTTTGTACGGGAACAAATGCAAATCAATGCGAATAATCCGTTGTAAAGTAGACCGAGCCATGCCCAACTGCTGAGAACGGCATTTTTGGGATGTTCTTGGGGACCTCTCATCACTGGCTCGTACGGCAGCGATATTCTCGGCCGATTCGTATAAACGCTTAATGGTGTTCTTAGAAGGCGCACTTCTCACATATTTTAATGTTTTAAAAGCACGTTGAGTTTTCACAATTGACTTCTTCTGTTGAATGTAAATTTCAACAATTTCAGAGCGCTCGCGTGGCGTGTATTGGTTCAGAAACGTTTACCAATATTGGTCCACTTTTTGGACACTTTTTTCATACAAATTGGATTTAAGTTGATAATTTGTGTTTTCATTGTTTGTCAAGTCTAACTACAAGAACACTTATTTTTATACCCTCCACCTTAGTATGGAGGGTATATTAATTTTGTTTTTCCGTTTGTAACTCATCGAAATAATCATTTCCGACCCTAAAAAGTACATATATTCTTGATCAGCGTAAAATTCTATGACGATATAGCCATGTCCGTCTGTCTGTCTGTCTGTCCGTCTGTCTGTTGTAATAACTCTAGCGCCTAAACGAATTAATATAGATCGCCAAAATTTTGCATAGAGTCGTCTTTTGTCTGCAGGCAGGTCAAGTTCGAAGATGGGCTTTATCGGTCCACGTTTAGGTATAGCTCCCATATAAGGGTACCACCCAATTTTCGGTATTATGAGGTTCATGAGCGCGTTTTCAACAGAATTCGGTGAAATTTGGTATATTGAGTTCTTATTGGGTAGC
Organism: Musca vetustissima; assembly: GCF_032173495.1. Taxonomy (NCBI): domain Eukaryota; kingdom Metazoa; phylum Arthropoda; class Insecta; order Diptera; family Muscidae; genus Musca; species Musca vetustissima. The sequence goes on from NW_026879211.1 coordinate 11,492, forward strand.
AAATCTCTCCACTGAAAATTATAAATATGGGTCCATATTTTCGGATAGCTCCCATATAAGGGTACCCCCAATTTTGCGGTATTTTGGGGGGTTTGATCGCATTTTTCGACCGAATTCGGTGAAATTCGGTACTTTGAGTTCATATTGGGTAGCAAATCTCTATACTAAATATTATAAATATAGGTCAATTTTATAGGGTTGCCCCATATAAGGGTACCCCCCAATTTTCGGTATTTTAGGGTTCCTGAGCGCGGTTTTCAACCGAATTCGCTGAAATTTGGTACATTGGGTTCTTATTTGGTATTCTGTTTTTGAGGTTTTTGACCGGATTTTTTCACCGAATTGGCTGTAATTTAGCAATTTCAGTTATTATTGGGTAGAAAATCACTCCACAGAAAATTATAAATATAGCTCAATTTCTTCGGGTAGTCCCCACATAAGGGTACCCCCAATTTTCGATATTTTGAGGTTCTTGACCGCGTTTTTTAACCGAATTCGCTGAAATTTGGTATTTCGTAGTCGTATATGGTAACAAATCTCCCCATTAAAAATTATTAATATTCACCCCTTTTTAGGGGTAGTCCCCATATAACCCCATTTTTTATATTAAAATAGTTATCTGATTTGTTCCGCGTTTTGAATTTGGTTCTAAGACTCTGTTGTAATCATTTCACCTGCGGCGGATAGCGAGATAGAAAATTAGAACGTAAGGTTCTATAATGAACTATAGCCGCATGTAAATCTAGCCCCTTGTGTGGAGATTCCAGAAGGAGTGAACCGATATTCCCCATCTTCGAATTTGAACTAAGTTTGTATTATGGTTTACATTAAGCGTTTTTAGAAATGTCGGTTCAGGTCCACTTTTTGGTATGGTCCCTATATTTTCATTTGTAGTACCTGTCAGTATATCTATGGTGGAGGGTATCCAAAGTTCGGCCCGGCCGAACTTTACGCTTTTTCACTTGTTTTTTTATTATAGACACGTTTCCACTGCATGTCGGTCAATGAACATATATAGTGTCCGATCGATCTATATTTGAGTGTAGCTCCCATATTTAGGCCTAAATTCAACTGCATTCTCAAAATGAAGTGACTATATTTTAGAATTACGAAGATTCAGTAATTTTCCGATTCCGGGACCATCTTGTAAAAGTCCATGTTTCTCTATAGCCCACATACTAATCTCACGCCTTATAATGCGAACGTTCAAAGATCTAGCCAATAGTCTAGCTTAAGTGTCTGCAGTTTGATATTTCGTTTCCTACTGACAGAAAGTTTGCAGCACTTTTAAATAATCGTCGGACGAATTATCCAACCATGTGGTTCCGCCTGATTGAATGTCTGATGTTGAACATGTAGCAGCCCATTTTATGGTGTAAAGGCGAAGTAGTTGTATTTTGACCATCTAGAATGGTAAAAGGGCTCGTCGTGTTGACAAAACCCCCCCATATAAAGGACCTGCCACATGTTGAGCATTTCGATTATCCCAGGCACATTTTCCTACCGATATAGCTATAATTTGATATTTCTAATTTGATATTTCTATAATTGGATATTTCTATTTCAGGCGATAAAAGACCTCTGGGCAGAATATTTACACCCTACACAACTATGTTGTCAGGGTATTATAGCTTTGTGCAGCCCCAAGAGTGTGTAACGCCGCGAAATATTGGTCCTAGACCCACCTTTAAGTATACCGATACCGTCATATCTCGACTAGATGAATCGATCTAGACATGTGTGTCCGTCCGTCCGTCTGTCCATTATTATTTGTAAACACGATACAGGCCACAGTTATGGACCAATCTTCACGAAATTTAGCATGTAGGATTGGTTGTGGTCAATGAAGACCCCTATTGTTTTTGGTAAAGATCGGTTAATATTTAGGGGATGAAATGGACCAAATACTTAATTTTTGTCCGTTTTTCTGGTCGCTCCAGAGGCCGCAATTATGGCCCGAACATCTCAAACGCCGCGAAATATTGGTCCTAGACCCACCTTTAAGTATACCGATCGTCATATCTCGACTAGATGAATCGATCTAGACATGTGTGTCCGTCCGTTCGTCCGTCTGTCTATTATAATTTGTAAACACGATACAGGCCACAGTTATGAACCAATCTTCACGAAATTTAGCATGTAGAATGGGTTTTACTCAATGAAGACCCCTATTGTTTTTGGTAAAGATCGTTTAATATTTGGGGGATGAAATGGACCAAATACTTAATTTTTGTCCGTTTTTCTGGTCGCTCCAGAAGCCGCAATTATGGCCCGAACATCTCAAAATTTTACGTGGAGAAGGGCATTGGACCAAAGAATAAGCATGCCTTTTTTGATAAGGATTGGTCAATATTTAGCGGGTCAAATGGATCCTGACTTTTGTGTGAAAAATTACCAAATTTGTATTCCATGGCGTATATTACCCCTGAAGGACATAGACCCGAGAAGTTGATATTATATCCAAGAGAAGTGCTTGACCGTTAATTATATACCAATTATATTGTTGTATGTGCTCTGATGTGGGAGTTACACCTAAATATTTACAGATATCTCCGTATTCGTATATTATTTGGTAACCCATTATCACTCTAGAGAGCCGAAATATAGCGCTGTCCGCTTTGAAATGTTCCATGAGGTTCCAGTTATGGTCAAGGACAACGCCTATAATTTTCGGTGATGATCAGATAATAATTTTGGAATGAAGTGGACCGAAAACTTATTTTTTTTTTTGTTATTTTCGAGTCCATTTATAGACCTCAATTGAAAGCCGAACATCACAACACAACCCACGGTGAAGGGAATCTGGACAATAACTGTACTGAATACTCGTAATATTCCGAAATTCAATGTAACGAAGAGGTGCTGTTTACTTCTAATCGGGCAAGAGGGTGCAAATATTACGAAATATTGCCCACGCTCGGAATAAACATCCGCAGAAAGTTTGAGTCGGCCTCGTCTGACTATACTGCTCCGCTCACTGGTTTAAAAATAGGTCAATGTTTTGCTATGGTGCCCATAAAAAGCTTCGGTCCGATTTGAAATATGTTGTAGCAATCTTTGTACAAAGTAATATTTTTACCCAAATTCCTTGGGATTATTTTCTATGATTGATATCTTCCTTCAAAGTGTAGGATACCACTTGGTCGACCTTTATCACTTCTTACATTTTTTTCGTTTCTTTTCCGCAATAGTACACAATGAGTTTCACTGGAATTTTCAATATTCTGCACCACGTACACTGACCCTTGAATATTAAATGTAAACAAGAAGAAAAATACTACAAATGCCGTCCCCTTCGCACACCCCTTCCCTCTAGCGTCCACCTACTTTAACCCAAAAAACGGAAAATGAGAACCGGCATGCAGTCATGAAATTGCATTTATTATCTGTCCCATATACCGCAAAATTGTTTAAAAAAGAAGAAAAAGAAAGCAACAGAGAGCAAAGAGAAAAAATAGAAAACACTTGTCGTTTGATAAAAATTAACATTTGTTCAGAATTCCATGCAGATTGACTAGCTGGCTGACTGGCAGAGTGACTGACTGACTGAATGTCCGAATGAATGAATAATTAATCAAATGTTGTCAACATTTTCGACAAGGACACGAATGTCAACCGCATGTGGGACAGACAGATAAACCGACACAGACGGACGGACGGACAAACAAACTGCTGCAGCAATGAATGCATTGCAGCAGTGACTGAAACGTGCAATTATTGTAGCAGTTGTAGTTGTTGCTGCTGCTGTCGTGGTATTGGTAGGGTAATCGAATATGGTCACACACAAAAACATTCACTCACACATTCTCGCACAAATTCGAAACAAAATTTCAATGGAAATGCAATGCAAAATTTGACGGTATTATCTTATCTATTTGCCTTCGGGGTAGGTAGGTATGTAGCTAGGCAAGCTAGTACTCTGCATAAATGCCACTGAATTTTTTTTTTCACTCATCATTTGTTTGCAAAAAATGCTATCTATCGATTCAATGCTTAACTGAAACATAATGATCTAATGGAAATTTGATGGAAATTTTTTGTAGTTATGGAATTTTGTGTGTGTGCAAGTGTTTGTGCGTTGGAGCGTGCAAAATAATTGCAAATGTGTTAAATTTCATTTTGGTGGAAAAATTTTGTCTAATACAATTTGAAATATTTTTCAAATTAATTTTGTGTTAGAATTTGTTGAAGGGGAAAAATTTGAAAACATGTTGTATTACGTATGAGGTGATACATTTTTTTCATGTGGCATATTTTAAAATATTAAATTTAAATAAATTTATGGTAGCAAGTAGTGTGTTTGTATTATGGTCACTTAGTCAACATTTAATATGCATGGATCAGTGTACGTGCTATGGAATGTTGAAAATTCAAAATATTACTCGATATTTAAGCTCGTTTATGGAGAACCAACGACTCTTTGTGTTTTCTATATAATCTCTCAGGCATGTTACTTCATATATAAAAATTCACTAGACCTCCAAGTGATTTTAAAAACTTGCAATAAAAAAATCGATATCGTCCCAAAAAAACAAAAAAAAACCCTATGCAACAAAATTAAGGCTATGGGCTGCAGCGTGGAGATTATTTTGTAGATGAAAGCCCTTGGCGAAGGGCAAAGTGCCCTTAGGTAAAATGTTGAGTTATGGTGTAATGTATTGTTTGAAACCTTGATGAATTTTTTTTATATTTGTTTACAGCTATTGTACGCTATTTAATTACAATAAATGGAAATTAATTAAATCAAAGAAATAAAAACGTCAGTATGCTCGGCTGGACTGAAGTTTGTATACCCTCTACCATTAGGTTTACGCTTTAAATACTTAAAATGGGATCTTATCCCATGGAGAGAGTCGTATTGGTTGATCTTTAGTTAGAAATTTTTACCTTCTAATGAGAGGTGTCCTTTTGATACCTCCACCCAATAGGTCAACAATTTGATTTTTTTCGTAATATTTATTTTAATCTTTATTCAACGTCAAAGATGGGATCCACAGATGGGTAACTTCCACAAAAAATGGAGAATATGTTGCTGAAAATTAATGTTATAATATTATGCGAATGGACATATCGGTGCATTCCTTCAAGAACCTATGTAAGTCTATGTTTCAACATTGCCTTTGAAGTGGCTGTAATTTGACATTACGGGCTAATTGATGGCGAAAAACGTCATTGCAAATTTTTTTTGATATAGGTTCATGTTTTTATATATCCCCAATAAACAACGTCTACACTCTTTTTCGATATTATGAAAATAATTGCCGAGTTTCCATACATAATGAGTTTTAACTTGGCATTCCGGTTTCTGGTTGAAAAATCTTCCTAGAAATTTTATAATATGGAACCACGTTATTGTTTAGTCTCCATAAATTGTTGACGTTTAATGTTCCGCATACTGAAGTTCATAGTTCAGTTTTCTAACCAATTATAATATGATATTTTGGGTTCTCACTGTATAACGCACCTTCCTAACAAAAATTATCAATATTGATCCCCGTTTTATGATAGCCGCCATAAAAGGGTGACTCCCGTAATTCGGTATTTTGGAGAGTGAGGGCACATTTCTCAACAGAATTGACTATAATTTTAGATTTCACATTGAAGGGTGACTCCCAAATGCCGCCACCTCACAAATCATCAATATTTACTTACTTTTTTCGATAGTCTATACGATAGTCTATTATTCGGTATTTTGGACCTGAATTGGTTGTAACTTCTTTCACATTGGGTGTAAAATCTTCGTACCCAAAATATGCCACGTCACAGACGCGATATATATAATGGCACCAAGCGATTTGAGGCATTTTAATGCCCACTCATGGTAAAGTTCGGCCCGGTTGAACATAACCCTTTTTTACCGGTTTTGTAGAACATTACGTCTTTATTCGAATTTCTCCTTATTTTCTTGAATCGTAGACTAATTACCTCAACACTTGAATTTTGACATCCAGATATTCTAAAAAAATCACTCATAAGATTTTATGCAGCTTTATAAAATATTTCGATGTTGTTATCGTCGTTCATTTTCACTTTTGCCAGATTCGATACAACAATCTTATTATTCGCGGAAGACATATCAAGTTGACAAAATTGTTTTAGCCGGATTTTCAGATGAGAACTGATTTGTTTACGATGCTAATTAAACATGGGTACATCATTATGACTTGTCATAATAATTGGGAGCTTTCATTTCCAAATTGTCACCCCCAGGACATAACCTCCATTTTGTCGCATGGTGTAGCAAATATTAAAACTACCATTTTTTATAGTCACACAACTGAGTTTTAAAATCCACAACTAATAGACTTAATAGTCCTTCCAGAAGTTTGCATATGCACCAATTTCAACAAAACACAACAACGTAATTCTAGTCTGAATTCGATACGTTGCGCATAATTTCGTGTCACTCGGTGCACCATTTACCTAAAATCAGCGAAAATATATATGGGAGCTATATCTAAAGCTGAACCGACTTCAACAAAACCTGCTAGATATTAATTTATATTAAATTCAGTACATTGTAAAAAATACTTGGGTAAATACCCGAGTATTTACCCCAAAAATTTGGTATAAACTCATTATCTGCCGAACCACTTAAATCGGTAATATAAAACCTTACACCCTATTTCCGGGTTGCTGTTATCAAATTGATTTAGAATACCCGAGTATTTACCCCAAAAATTGGGTATAAATAAAAAAGAATAACAATGCAAACCAGCAAATTTAACCAATCTCGCCGTATGTTCTCAACGCCAACAACAAAAACGACATACGTGGACGCTACTCCCATCTCATCGCATAACAAATCACCAAAAATAATCCAACTCATAGAAGCGAAATTCTTAAAACAAAACGAAATAATGATTGCCAATATTAAAGAAAGCGTCAAAACGAGTGTAGATGAGGCCTTAAGAGGAATTGAAGAAAAAATATTAACAATCTCTCTTAGGGTCGGAGAACTAAGTGATAAAATGAAAATGATTGAAAACAAACAACAAGACATTCAAGTCATACACAATGAACTTCAAATGTTAAAACAAAAAATTTCACAACAAGAAAATCTAAAAGTTTCTTGTAAGAATTTTTACTCACGCTTGAATATTGTTCATAATGAAAATGAATTTTCCTTCAGATGTGTCGAACACACTGAAGTTCTTTCAACATTCAAGGAAATTAAATCGAATGCTGAGGGTATGGATGGTATCAATCCGAAGCTACTAAGATTAATCTTACCAAAAATTCTACCCTACATAATATATATATATTAAATACCATTTTTGTTAAATCTACCTTCCCTGGTGCATGGAAACAAGCGAAAATTATCCCAATTCCCAAAGCTAACCATGAATATCGCCCTATAGCAATATTGCCTTTAATATCTAAAGTATTGGAAACCTTGATGTACAAGCAAATCAATGAATATCTCACTAAAAATAACATGCTTACTGAACATCAGTCTGGATTTAGGAAGAACAGAAGCTGTGTTACTGCCCTCTTGGACGTCACTGAATATCTAAGATGTAATCAAGACAATATGCAAGATTCCTTCCTCGTACTTCTAGATCACAGCAAGGCATTTGACACCGTAAACCATAACATTCTATTACTGAAACTCCAAAAATTTGTTAACTTCTCTGCCTCTGCATGCCGTCTTATTAATTCATACTTGAGCAACCGATCACAAGCAGTTTTTCACAACAATATGTTCTCTTCGCAGTTGCCTGTAAAACACGGTGTTCCCCAAGGATCGGTTTTGGGCCCTCTATTATTTTGCATTTACATCAACGATCTACCGGAGTCACTGACACATTGCAAATTACATATATATGCTGATGATGTTCAATTATATCTAGGATCGAACACAAGAAATTTGCAATTTACGATAAATTTAATTAATGATAATTTGAGAAACATATCTAATTGGGCTGAAAACAACAGGCTAGGAATAAACCCCCATTAAGTCAAAATGAATACACATATGTAGAAACAAACAACAAACTCAAAAAATGCCTTAAAAATTAATAATTCTACAATTGAATACGTTAGCTTCGCTTCTAACCTAGGAGTGGTATTTAATGAAACGCTGTCATGGTCGACTCACATTAATATAACAGCAGGAAAAGTACATGGAATGTTACGAAACCTCTGGGCAGTTCATACCTCTACACCCATGGAAATACGCATGTTACTTGCAAAATCATACCTTGTTCCGACTCTTTTATATGGCTCCGAAGTTTTTTACAACTGTGATCATGCTGACCAACGCAAGCTTAAAGTTACGTTTAATAACATTGCAAGATATATATTTAATAAAAAACGTAGTGATCGAATTTCTGAGCTTGCCTATAAGATTTTCAAAATGACATTTGAAAACTACCTTAAATATAGAGCTCTCGTATTTCTTCATAAAATTATAATAAACAAGGAACCATCTTACTTAATAAAAAGAATACAATTTGCCAGATCTAATAGAGGCAAGAAAATAATACAATTAAAATTTAAAACTTCCAAATCGGAAAAACAATTTTTCATACCAACTGTTCGTCTTTGGAATAATCTTCCACCTAATATACATGTTATAAGCAACAGCCTGTGTTTCAAACATGAATTACAAGAATATCTTATATAAAATGAACAATAAACATATATTGTTATTATCTTTATTCATAATATACTCTTGAAATATTCAATGTACCACTAGCACCACTTCATAAGAATTTTATTATTCTCACTGTGCTAGATTTATATCGATAAATAAATAAATAAATAAAATAAATAAAAAATAAAAATAAAAATAAAAAAAACTCATTAACTGCCGAACCACTCCACACAGGTGGCCAAAATATTTCTTACATGTTTATAATGTCAAAGCAAATATTGAAATGGAAAATGAGGTCCCAGGGTTCAAGTTTTGATACAGCCCCCATATAATCGTAAATACCATCTCTAACCATTTACATTAAACCGGCCGAAAATATATATGTGAGGTATATCTAAATCTCAACCGATTTTCAGGAAACTTTATACACATCATTCTAGACTCAATTAAATTCGCTGTGCCAAATTTCGTGCATTTCGAAAGATATATAGGGACTTTGGTGCACCATTTACATTAAATCGGGCGAAAATATATATGGGAGCTATATCTAAATCTGAACCGATTTTTCTCAATTTCAATAGGGGTCGTCCTTGGGCCAAATAGATGAGCTGTGCCAAATTTCATCCAATTCGGATCATATATGCAACCTGTACTTTGTTTACAATTTAACATGGACAGACAGACCGACGAACGGATTGACGGACATGCATAAGTCGACTTAGAAAGTGATTCTATGCATTTTCTCAAAAGGAACCATGTGTCTATCTTGTTTCCTTTTGCCTGTTACATACATATGCACAAAGACATAATGCCCTGTACCACATTGTGGTGAATGGTATAATGATGATACTGTGAAATTTCTACGATATGAGTATAAATAATTTTGACGTATTTTCACTATATGATCCACTGTACAGAGCTATGGTAAATTAATCTGCAAATATCCATATACTTGCATCTGTACCAAAAATTAAATTTTTAATTCAAGTTGTCAAATATATTGTATTCCATGGTTCTAGTACTAGGTGTCGCATGAGAAATGTACAAAATTCAAACAATATCACTCATACAACCCCCTATCTCCACTTCACTTCCCCAGAAAGCAAATTCATTGTAAGTAGCATCAGAGTGAAGAAAAAACTGAATTGATTTATTAGAAAAAAATAGCAAAAAAAAGTAACTTTTTTAATATTCCGTTATGCCTTTAGCCATTTAGTTTGTTAGTTTTTAGTCTTGGTGCTATTAAAAAAGTTCACACCGACGTTCAATCTGTTGAATTTGGTTACAATTTTAATTAATGCGGCTGTGAGAAAAAAGCCAACAAGTTGTAGGAAACTTTTTTCTGTTGTTGCTCATTGTTGTGCGACACTAATAATGGCGGTTTGGCAAGTTGACAAAAAAAACTAGTTGATAGAATTCAATATTCGAGGGTGTTGGAAAAAAAACACAGAAAACAAAATAAATCATGTTTTCGACTGGTTGACATGATAACTTTTCTGTGTTTTTTTTTCGTTTTCAATATGTTCGAAATCAAATTAAATTAAACAAATTAAAATCAATGGCTTAGCGTATTTAAATTGGATTTTGGATGATGACAATGTTGAACACTCTACATTATGCCTGGAAATAATACCACATTTTAGGGGTAGTTGAAAAATTTTTTTTTATCTATAAATAAAATGGACAATAAATGAGGTTATTAAATATTAATTTTTTTTTTTGAAAATGTTATTCCTGCATCCTTTTTAATATTGTAAACTTAACGTATTCATTGATCGTTGTTGCCCATATCCTGTATTTCATTCTGTTTGCTATTCATCTGTCATTATTCATTCAATTTTATCACCGTTCGGAAATAAGCCAATTGTTGTCGTATGAGCAACATTTAATTTGAATTGCCCATACTCTCTCCCCAGCCTATGACCAGCAATTAAAATCACTTCGATATTAAAACTGACAGGCATATTAAAAATATAATTTTAATATGTTTTCCAATAACAAACAACAAGGACAACAAAAAAACACTACAATTTGATTTATTAAATTACTGACAACATATATTTCCAATAAATACTTAAGCCTCCAGCTATATATATTTTAATATCATCGATATCACAGGCAAAAAAGTTTTGTTGTCGAATGGCGCCCAACAGAAAAAAGTTCACACCACATATTAGGTTGAATTTCGAAAAACATTCTAATTAATTCAACAAGTATGAGGAGGAAAAAGCTTTTCCTAAATTTTAGTGGTGCTAGTAGTTATTGTGACATTTATTGTGTGTTTTGTAGGGTGGGTTGGCAAATGGCGGTTTTCAGGAATTCGAAGAGTACAACAACAAATTATGGCCTATTTTCCCAGCCTGTAATTATTTATTTAACCACCAAATAAGAAGAAAGAACAAAAATAGCGTGAGCGTGAGAAATTGAGAAGCAGGATGAAGTCCGAAAATTCCAACAGGTAAAACACCAAACCGAAGGCTTTGGTGCAGGCATATCCTCCTGTAGAGATGCAGAAGGAAACCTGGTGACAGATACAGATAGAGTGCTGAGGATCTGGAAGGAGCATTTTGAAAAACCTGAACCAATAATAGATGACGATATAGAGTGTATACCACCTAGCCAAGATGAAGTCAGAATAGCAATCAATCGACTAAAGAATAATAAAGCAGCAGGTGCCGATGGATTACAAGCCGAACTATTCAAGACTGGTGGTCAGATGCTGATAAGGAGCATGCACCAGCTGATTAGTACAATTTGGTTAGAAGAATGTATGCCCAATAATTGGAACCTCAGCATCCTGTGTCCCGTGCACAAAAAAGGAGACAAGACGATATGTGCCAACTGCCAGAGTAGTCTCGCGACATCACTACAGGCCGTGGAGATTGAGTGCAAATCTTCACCTCGCCAGGGTTTAATTACCTAGTCAGCAACTGGAAGAACTCTCCTTGCTTCGGAGGATTTTCATAACTCCTCCAAAGCAAGACTCCATAAAAAGTTCTGTATGTGAGGGATTGAGGTCGACCATGGCATAGTCTCATACCATGGCAAGGACTTGGCAGCTAAGCCTGAGTAAATTTGTAGAGGCGCCCAGGTATCAACAAGGCTCCAATCGAATACAGACGGGATACTGACTGCAAACCGTAGAACGCTGATAGGCACGAGGTCGCATGTCACCCCAGCGTTTGGGGGGGACACTTTAAAAAGGTAGTGACCCAGACCTTTGAGATGGTTATATAGGGGCGCCATTCTCGCCTCGTCGGCCCAGGGATCATAGGCACTCGGTCATTTCCTCCGAGACTCTCCCCCTGAGCCCGCGACTGTTTATTTGTTATTCACAGCTACCCAATGAATAGTATTGGGCTTCCCACTATCTGCAACCTGTGGACGCATCCGTTAGCATTCAGCTCTGCTCCCCGAAGGCAGAGAAGAGCTGGATGCTGTAGTTAGTCACTAAAAAAATATTTTTAAGAAATCCACGCCTATGGTTAGATCCTGAAAAATATTAAAAACAAATTGGGGCCTGTTTTTAGGTCTCTGTTTTTTTTTTGTATATCCATTGGTTCCGTTTCTTTTCAATATTTCCACTCAGCAAAAATTTGCCATATCCCGTATTTTATGACTGCAGCAGAAGCGAACCTAATAATGAAACTTCACAATTTCCTCTTTTTTGGGGGTTTGTAAGAATGAAATGGTGACAGCTTCATACATTTTAATATTCAATAAATATCGTTTTTCTTGACGTTATGAATTATTTCGAACTTCGATGATGGTTGATGTTGAAATAAATAAGAAGGAGAATATTTTTTATAAGGAAGCCAATGGTCAATGACATCATTGGACCATACCATTGCGGCTTCAGACCTTGCAAATCCACCATTGACCAGATTTTCACTCTCCGCCAAATCCTTGAAAAAAAACCCACGAAAAACACAACGACGCATTCCACCTATTCGTGTACAAAGCCATGTCGGATATGCAGGATAACATTAATTGTCACAAGATCAGCAGTTAAAGTCGGAAAAGACCTTTCGGAGCCCTTTAATACCGAACGAGGATTCAGACAAAGTGATAATTTGTCGTGTGACCTTTTTAACATCCTGCTAGAAAAGGTCATACGAGAGGCAAAGGTGAACAGAAATGGAACTCTGTACACTAAACAACACCAGTTACTCGCCTACGCCGATGACATCTATATAATGGGTCAAATATTGCGAGCCGTAACAGCCACCTTAGAACAAATTGCGAAGGAGTCTGCCAAAGAGGGTCTGGCAGTAAACGGCGAGAAGACCACGCTTATGGTATCAACGCGCAAGACGTCCAGTAGACTCGGACCAACTGTGGAACTTGAGAACTACAGCTTCGAGGTAGTCAAAGATTTTATATACCCTAGTACTGCCATAAATAAAACGAATGGCATCAGTTTTAAAATTCGGAGAAGGATAGTGATGACCAACCGATGCTACTATGGTCTGAGCAAACAACTCAAAAGCAAGGCCCCCTCCCGGCTGACTAAACTCACACTCTACAAGACGCTGATACGATCCGTGCTGTTATATGGAACTGAAGCATGGGTCTTTACGCAAGCCGATGTGGCAGCTCTTTGAGTGTTTGAGAGAAAAATTCTCCGAAAGATTTATGTGTCGATCTGCGTTGACGGTGAATATCGCCGTCGAATGAACCATGTGAGGTGTACCAGCTATTCTTGGACATCGACATTGTTAGACGTATTGAGCTGCAGCGACTACGTTGGCTAGGTCATGTTGTGAGATTGGATGAAAAATATTCTTTAAAAATCCGGGCCTTTTGCAACACTTGAAAAAATATTCCTTAAAATTTCCACGCCTTCGGTATCCACTTAACAAATATTCTTTAAAAACTCCACGCTATAACCCTTTTCAAAAATATTCCTTAAAATTTCCACGCCTTCGGTATCCACTTAACAAATATTCTTTAAAAACTCCACGCCATAACCCTTTTCAAAAATATTCCTTAAAATTTCAACGCCTTCGGTATCCATTTAACAAATATTCTTTAAAAACTCCACGCCATAACCCTTTTCAAAAATATTCTTTAAAAACTCCACGCCATAACCCTTTTCAAAAATATTCTTTAAAAACTCCACGCCTATTGCTCTGATAGTCGTTGAAAAAATATTCTTTAAAAACTCCACGCCTATTGCTCTGATAGTCGTTGAAAAAATATTCTTTAAAAACTCCACGCCTATTGCTCTGATAGTCGTTGAAAAAATATTCTTTAAAAAATCCACGCCTATTGCTCTGATAGTCGTTGAAAAAATATTCTTTAAAAAATCCACGCCTATTGCTCTGATAGTCGTTGAAAAAATATTCTTTAAAAAATCCACGCCTATTGCTCTGATAGTCGTTGAAAAAATATTCTTTAAAAAATCCACGCCTATTGCTCTGATAGTCGTTGAAAAAATATTCTTTAAAAAATCCACGCCTATTGCTCTGATAGTCGTTGAAAAAATATTCTTTAAAAAATCCACGCCTATTGCTCTGATAGTCGTTGAAAAAATATTCTTTAAAAAATCCACGCCTATTGCTCTGATAGTCGTTGAAAAAATATTCTTTAAAAAATCCACGCCTATTGCTCTGATAGTCGTTGAAAAAATATTCTTTAAAAAATCCACGCCTATTGCTCTGATAGTCGTTGAAAAAATATTCTTTAAAAAATCCACGCCTATTGCTCTGATAGTCGTTGAAAAAATATTCTTTAAAAAATCCACGCCTATTGCTCTGATAGTCGTTGAAAAAATATTCTTTAAAAAATCCACGCCTATTGCTCTGATAGTCGTTGAAAAAATATTCTTTAAAAAATCCACGCCTATTGCTCTGATAGTCGTTGAAAAAATATTCTTTAAAAAATCCACGCCTATTGCTCTGATAGTCGTTGAAAAAATATTCTTTAAAAAATCCACGCCTATTGCTCTGATAGTCGTTGAAAAGTAAACCACAAACACCAAACAACAACTAAACGTGTTGCGTTTTTCTTTAGTCTTTTTCGTTTCTTTGTCTAATTCCTGTAGCTCCACACTCCCAGGACGACGACAAACAACTCGGGAAACTTTCTTCGAAGTGTAACGAGAGTAGATTTGATTTATAAACATTGCAATAATGAGGATAATATGAAGATTGTTTACATTCGTTCGTCTGTCTGTCCGTCCGTCCGACAACCGCCCAGAAGGTAACGGAACTAAGTTAGACGAAGCTGACGAACAAAAACAACTTCCAAGAAGTTGTGTGCCATTTACTACAGCTTAGCTGAAAGTTCATCGGGATAGTATTTATGAAATGGAGAAGGAGTGGGAGAGAGAGAGGGAGAAAGAGAGCTGGAGTGAACATTGTTAATAATTATAAATAAATCATCAGAAATGATGCCATCAATTGAAAGTGATAGTCAGTTAAAAATAAAATTGCAATTAAATTGATGTAATTGGAAATGAAGCTAATTTATTAGGTCTAAGATGTGTTTTGAAATTTTCAAATTAAATGGGAACAAATTACATTTTAAATTAGGGTGATATATTTGTTTGATAAGGAAGGAACAAAATAAATAGTCTTCCTTAAAAAGTTGTTCAAGGATTCAAGGAC
>NW_026879212.1:0-26168 GCF_032173495.1 Musca vetustissima
AGCTAAACCATTTGACACAATGTACTGAAGTTAATAAAAATTAATCTCTAGTAAGTTTCCTTGATTTCGGTTCAGATATAGATATAGCATAGCTTCCATATATAATTTCGATCTATTCATGGTAAATGTTCACCATATAATCAATGGATGCGTGTGTCAAATTTGCTTTAAATCGATTTACAAAATTTAGCATAGGTTGCAGAATGACATGTGTAGGGATTGATGTTAGTCGGTTTTCTTATAAATAAAGATCACATATTTAAGTTCGCCTTCGAAAAGGCGATGTCTGTTAGGATACATATGTAGAATATACCCAAAGTGATGAAGGGTTTCATTAGTCGGCCCAGTCCGATTTTACTACTTTCCTTACTTGTTTGAATTTTTTTTAGGTTTTATAACTAGGCGTAGAGTTCTTAAATTATTGTTTTAAGGTCTATAATTAGGGGTGGATTTTTTAAATATTTTTTGGGACTATCTGAAGGTGTAAGCCCCCATTTTATACACATTTAATATGGAGTATAGGGCCAACAAACTCCATATTAAATATGGATACCATGATTTATTACCTCCAATATTTCTCAATTTCATTTAAAGTAAGAATCCCTGGTCCTCTCCCCACCTGATTATCCTTAAGGAATTGCCAAACGGAAATTAAATTTCATTTGAAATCATTTTTCCTCGTCTTAAATAAAGGCTAAGTATTGTCGAAGAATCATAAATATTTATAAGTAAGGTACCTGGCTGCTAACTCACGCCATCGAACATTCCAAGACTCCCATAGCACCCCACATACTTTACTATGGCCTCACCCTCATCACTACAGAAGAACATCTCATTTAAAATTGGAATTTCTTGTTCTTGATATTTAAACAATAATTATGGACTGCCAGGCAGCCAGCCAGCCAGGCAAGTCACTTGGCTGGCTGGCAGGTTGGTTGTTTAGTTGGCTATTGTATGCTTAAAGTCTCGGCAGGATACTTGTGCGAATGTTTAACGGAAATAAAGATGTGAGTTGATTGTGTTTCAATTCGATAGCTGTTGCAGTCTGTGTGTGTATGTGTGTGTGGGGGAGATGTATAACCGGAAAGCACGCAACTTTGTAGAAAAATACGTTTAGTTTGATTGTAGCGGAGGCATTCACATTAAATGATTTATGTGTTGTTTGGCACATACGCTCACACATGTGTATTAGGGAACCTCTTCATATGCTCACCCCACATCTCTCACCCTTCTTCTTCTTCCCTTCTTCTCCTCCATCCATTATTATATATTCTAAAGGCAAAGTTTGTATTGTTGCTGTTTTTTTTTCTTTTTTGCAATTAGCCAAAAACACATTTTCTATTTGTCCAATGGCATTCCGTTTCATTGATCTCTCTCTTTGCACACAGGACGGGACATCACATCACAGTCCCAGCTAATGCGGGTGTTCGTCTATGGCGTTTGCCTGATAGTTGTTCTTTGATGGCTGTCATTTCTAATAAAACTAGATTTGTGTGATTTGTTGTTGTTGTTCTTGTTCGTGTTTTTTATTGGATAGTTTTCAATGTGTGTTTTTATAAGGGTACCCTACAATTAAGTGGAAGGTATATTAGGATTGTCAGAGGGGTTGAAACTATTCTGGATCCTAAAACTTTGTTTTAATTTCTTAAAGGTAAAGGAGGGGTGAGTGCTTCTGTAGCTGTATAGAAGAATTGAGGAATTTAGTAGTTCGGATGTATTTTGGCTGTATAGAACTGAGGCATTTTTTGTCTTTATAGATTTATGTCTCCTCCGTTTTCCTATGTAGCTCCATAGACCTCATATATTCTACACATATATACAAAATAACAGGTATTCTAAACCCGTATCAGAAATGATTTAAATTTTGGAAATTTTTTATAGCTATATAGTTTATCTGATGAGTTTGAGAATTGTCGGACTTATGCAATGCCTTATGTCTTTCAAGGTCACATAAAAACCTAAGATTTTCTTGAGTTCGCGAGGTCCTAATATTAGAATTTCCAAGCCACATAACTGACCTGAGGTGTTTTTGAGTCAAATAGAAGTCCCAAAGGGTTGTGGCTTTCTAGAATGTCCTAAGTCTTCCCTCTGGTCTTATATAAATTTAGAGGAACCCTAAAGAATTATATGTCCCCACGGGGTACCTGAGGTCATATAGTAGCCTATTGAAATCATTTGACAATTTTTAAACTTCCAGAATCTTATTCAAGTCTTAAGGCAAATCGAGAGAATTTTGAAATTCCGGAGTTTGGCTACAAACAAATAGAAGAGTTGAAATCTTTTAAAACCCTTCAAAATTGCTTGAGGACCTCTAGAGACCCCTATATCCTTTTTGAAATCTTTAAATTACCATATTTAAAAAGTTCTAGGGTTATCTAAGGAATTTTAGAATCTCTGCGATTTTGAAGACTTGAGGTCTTTTACAGCATAAAGATCTCATGCATGAAGGCCCTTTGAATGAACTGAAATCTTTTTCTTAACAGACTTCTATAACATTTGCTATCTTCTTTAGTTTAATCTCTGCGAATTAGAAGACTAGAGGTATTCTAGAAACCAATATAATCCTAGAAATCGAATATAAAATTCTTAGAGTATCTGAAATCTTCCAGAGACTTACTGAAGGCAAGGGTTCATTCAGAGTCCAACAGAATCTTTAGTGACTTCTAGAGAAGTAGGTCTTATAGAAGAACTGGAGGTCTTCTTATTGAAGAGCTGGAGGTCTTCTATAGTCTTACTGAAGACTTAAAGCCTTTTGAAGTATCCTGAATTTCTTTAATATAACAGTTAAGGTCTTCTACAGAATGACCAGAATCTGAGGTCGAATAGAGCCCTTTGGATGAGGTGAAATCTTTTTTGATATCTTCTTTCGTCTAGTCAGTACTTTAGGTATTCAAAAGCATCCTGAAATCCTCCCCTGAAGCCTTATTAAAAATTTAATATCTTCTAAATTATCCGAAGGTGATTGGTAGCTCCACAGAAGTCCAGAGGTCAAAGATAGTTTTTTTAGAAGACCTGAAATATTCAAGAGATATATAAACTTTCGAAGGTCTTCTACAGCCCTACATACGCTTAATGTCCTCCATAGACTTTTTCGGAGGACTCATATAACCCAAAAGGACCTGTTGAAGCCTTATTGAACCACATAGGAAGCCTGAGGTCTTTTATGGGCTCAAATGAGGACTTCTAGTTCTCCAATATCATATAGACCGCTGCTTCTCTAAATTTTTTAGACCTCCTCATGAATATTAAAACCCTTGTAGGGCTGTCCTCCTATAGAAAACTCTGTTCATATATGATTGCATTTTATAGACATTTTCGGAGGACTCATATAACCCAAAATGGACAATTTTATAGCATTATTGAGACATATAGAACGCCTGAGGTCTTCTATAGACTCAAAGAAGATCGCTGTTCATGTATAGCCCTTTAGAGGTCTTTCAAAGCATATTAAAATATCTGAGATAGTTTAGAGCCATATAAAGATCCTTAGGGTACCTAGAGACTCTTTGAAATGTTGAGAACTTATAGAGCCTTGTTAACTAATAGTCTTATGAAAATATTCCTCTAAACTATTCTCAGGTCCTACAGAGAATGTCTGAAATCGAATATAACCTTATTGAAGTTCAGAGATATTTACTATATAGGAGATCTGAGGTCCTATATAACCTTTTTAAGACTATGAGGTCCCTAAAGCTGCATCCTGGGGTTGCGATCTTCTATGTCCAATTTAAGATTTATTAGCCTTAAAACATATATCATATTTATTATCCTTATATAAGTCCCAATAGGCTTTCTGTGTGTAAATAGGGCATATAGGTTATTCTACATTTATATGGGAGCGCTCAAAGTCCTCGAAGGCCTGGAACTGGTATTGAAACCCTTCGAAAATCTCCTATTGGTGTTGATGGCCTCGGCTATATACGATTCATATTGAAGGCCTATGTTGAAGGTCCGCTGTTCTTCAATCCGTATATAAATTCTTCGAAGCCTTCAGTTTATGAGACCTTTTACTGATTTTGAATATTTTCAATATCTGTCATTCTGCTGGAACTTCGCCTCAAATTTCATGTTATTCTTTAATTATCTTTTTTATAAAAAAAAATATTATTTATTTTCTTTACACATATGTGTGTCTCTCTCATCGAATAAAAATGTAAAACATGCCTCAACTTAATTACTTGGCTAAGCATTTTGGCAATTGTTTGGCAAGAAAAAAACCTTCCCCAACCCATCATCCGTTTTTTGCGGCTGTTAGTTTTTTCAAAGCCAGAAAAATTGTATCCTTTGAATTATCAACCTGTCGTGGCCCACAGAAAAAAATACGAATCGTATGTCGGCCAACAATATGACAATGTGTTGGTGTTTCCAACTTTTGCCACGTGTGACAAATGGCCGCTCTGTATTTTTTTTCTCATCTTTTTTCCCAAACAAAATGCCTTGGCAAAGAAAAATATTGAAATGCATTGGCCTGACCACAGGACAGGACCATTCAGTTGGACACTTAATATCCTGTTGTTAGAAAATTGAAAACGTAGCCATGAAAACTGCAATAAAAGGTGAGGGTGTACAAAAAATAGACACAGAAAGAGATATGGGGACTTGACTATGAAAAAAAAAAACAATATTCAGAAGGATCTTTAATTTGAATAGGAGGAATTTTATTAATAAAAATAGGCAGTGGAATAAGCCTAGAAAAATAAATATATTAAATTTCGATATACCTTTTGATGTCCTCCCATATTATTCTTTTGTTGACTTCCGAACCATTCTCTATTCAGAACGAAATATTGTCTTTAAAATATCTGGAAATGTATTTTGTATTTAGATGACTTTATGTTCATCTAGAAGTCCTTAGACCCCATCTCAAGTCTTCAGATCCCATAAGTTTTCTACAAAATGCTCACAGCAGCTTTAAAGTTCTTGGAGTTCAAAAAATGCTCACAGCAGCTTTAAAGTTCTTGGAGTCCATTTTGAATAAAAAATCCTCAGACCCAAGTTAATGTAACTATTCTGTCCCCATATGATTGCATTTTATAAAACCATTTATTGTTATTATTATGATTATTACTGGGCTTGGTGGACCACATATCACATTTTCACCCTGTTCCCCTTGTCCCCTCCTCATATAAACAATAATTAAGTCCATGAAACCGAAGAGAAAAAACGAAAGGCTTAAAGTATGTTAATTTTTCCCTTCAGTTTATAGGCCATTTATTTATTTGTTATCTTTTCCTTTACCGAAGATATTTAACATAAAATAAACGTTAATAAACAATGGGGACAAGCCAACGACCCACAACCCCCCAATTCGCACACCAACCAGCCACCAGTCAGTCAGCATCACCAACTCAACCGGTCAGACCATAAAACCGAACACTTGCCATCCACAACAACAACAGCAGCAGCAATAATAAGTAATTCGTTTGTATTTTAGTTTTCTTTTTTAATAGGAGAATTGTTGCTTTCCACACAACAAAAACTTCGACGAGGACGACAGCAGCAGGCTGTGGGCCAAACAACCACTCAGCCATCCAGCCAAAAATATCACAACCATCGGAACATTATTATTGCCTTTATAATGAACAAAAATTATCATCATAAAAAAGGAGGACTGGAGTGCAAGGATATTTAATTCCATATTCAAAGATGATGTTTGAGACATTTCTCGGAGAGTAAAATGAGCTAAAAGAGAGAGTTTTGGGAGAAAATTTATAGAAAAATAGGGTTGCTCGGTTTTGGCAGGGAAAAGTACCAATTTGGATATATACAATCATCAAAAAGTTTGTTTGAATGGTCTGAGGACATCGAGGGGTTTATTAGATACCAGAGACCCTCTAGAGGCATCTTGAAAAACTTTGGTCTTATAGGGTCTACTATTAGTCACAAGGAATTCTATGGCTATATAGAAGTCATATAGAGGCCAAATTTGGTATTCTAAAGTCATTAGATAACATGAAGTATTCTAAAGATATATAAAATAACCTAGTCCTTCTGTAATTCTATGGAAGACCCGATATCTTCTAGAGGCTCACAGAAAAAGAGAGGTGCTGAAGAACCACACACAACTATATATATATATATTATCGTCAACAGCCATATATAAGATCTAATACCCTATGCTTCTCTCTATCAGACCAGCTGACTCTAGAAATTCTCTGTATTAATATTTATGACTTCAGGTCTTCTACATCCAAAGTCAATACCTGAGGTTCACCAGAACAAAGATGAAAGCTCTACCATTAAGTACGTATTATGATCTCCTAAACCTTGAAATTGGCCTAAGATTTCGAAGTTGAGGACATTGGACAAAATCTGAGATCTTCTATCACTGAATAATATAACTGAGATCTTCTATGGTTGACTAGAGTACATAATATTTCCTATTTATTGCATGAGGACTCGCATATAGAATACCTGGAGCTTATATATAGCCATATATGGGATCAGAGGTCCTCCTGAGGTTTCTAGATTCATATTTAACACCTGAGATCTTCTGGAGTAAAAGAAAAAAAAAATGCAGACTCTAGAGTCGCGTACACGACTCCCGGTTTTTTATATGATATGGTATCGAAGACTTGAGGTCTTTTTTAGACCTATAAAATATCTGAGAGCTTTATTAGCCTAGAAGAAGACTTCTATCGACCTGAGGAATTGTACATTCTTCTGGCAGACCCGAGCTTAATGGTCGACCTAAGTTCGTCTAGCCATATTTTAGATCGCGTATCCTTTCGAGCTAATTAAAGACCCAATGGACTTTAATACCCTATAAATTCCTGAGGCATTATTAAGCTGAATGGAAGACCTGGAGTTTTATGTATTCTTCTACCTTTCGAGCCAAATTGAAGGCCAGAAAATCTTCTAGAGCCAATAAAAAGGCCTGGTGGTGAATGCAAGTCTTTTATATCCTTATGTTGGACCTGTAATTTCCAATAGCTTAAAGAAGTTCTGAGGTCTTTTAAAACCTTAAAGAGGGTCTCATTCTTCTCAGATGAGAACTTTGAATCGCCTACCTTAAGACAGAAAATTATCACTAGGCAGACCAGAGGCCTACTATAGCCGCATAGAATATTTCAGGCTCTATAGGTCCTTAAATTCCTTAAACCTTAGATTTCGAAAGCATTGATTCTTCCAAAACTTAAGAGGTTCTCAGACTAAGCCATTTGGTCTTCTACATAATTGTAAAGGATCTACTACTGTCGAATAAAAGTCTTGAAGCTCCCTTGATTCACATAGAAGAACTGAGGTCCTCTATTACCTTATAGAAGTAAATAAAGAGGCCCCAATGCACACATATAGACCTAAAATCCACCTCTGGAAGCCTTCGAAAACATTTAGGGCTCAGATCTTCTAAAAGTTTTCAGATCTTCTGAAAATTTTCAGATCCATATGATATCTCAGACCGTAAAAGCCTTGTGTCTCAATTCTATACTATGAATACCTTGGGTCAGAATTATGAATACCGTGAATTTTCATTACGAAGCACTTTGGTCTTCACTATGAAAATTTGAAGTATTCACTATGAATACCTCAAGTCTTCACTCTGAAACCCTTTGGATCTTCTGTATAAAAATAGTCAGTATTTATTTTTATTAAAAAGTTGGGTCTTTGTATGGATACCTGGAGTCTTCAAGTCAAAAACTTTGGGTCTTCTCTGTAAATAAATATTCCGACCATTTCTGTTTTCAAAAATCCCAAAACATTACCTCTGTGTGTTTAACACTCTCCCGCTTTCTTTCTCTCTCTCAGAGAATTCTAACTAGAAACGGTAAATAATAACAATTTTATAGGTTAGGTAAAAAAACGTAAATTTTCAAAGCTGGCAATGCCGTTACATCTTTCAAATCAAATCAGATTTCCACCCTTAGCAAAGGGAAATTTCTTAACATCGAAAGGGGATATTTTTGTTTTATTTTCTGATTGGACTTGCTCAACATGCTGTGTTATTTTTATTTGTTGTTGTTTGTTGAAGAGGAAATTTCTCTCTTTCTCAACGTCATACAAATGAAACAAGTGTCTGAGAGAGAGTGTGTGAGATTGTATACATCTGTGTTTGTGACATGTAAACCTGTCGGAGAGTTATCTGCGATTTTTTTTTAGGGATGTTGTAAGGGTTGCTTACATTAAAAGCAATTTCCGCACAAAATTTCCACAGTTCTGCGGGAGATTTCAACGTGTAAACATTGTTGTGAAATAAACTAAACGTCGTACAGCGTCGGCAGCGGCTCAAACAACAAAAATAATATAGACCAACAAACAGCTAAAATAAAAAAGTGAAGTGTAATAGAAAAATATTAAGAAGAAAATTTACAAGATTTTTCAAAATAAAAGAAACAAATATTAAAAAAATAAAACTAAATAAAGAAAATAAATTGTTTTATATAAAAGATATATTAAAATAAAAAGTGAATCTGTGCGATTTTTTAACCCAAATTCTTATTATCAACATATCAAAGTTCTTGTCTCTGTTTATTTGGGTGAATCCTAAACGTGTTTTGAAAATAAAAAGAAAAGAAAAATATTATTCCATCCATTTATTTTAAGAAAAAAAGAAAATAAATTTTAATTAATTTATTGTGCTGTAACATTTTTTGTAAAATCTCCAAAAACTAAGCAAGAAAAGATAGGGTAAGTAGCTGCTAAAATAATGTAAAACACCAAAAAATAAAACAAAAAATCTTTGATTCCCTGCTGCTGAGACAGAATAACACAATTAATCACAAGAAAAAAAAAACAATGTTCGAAAAATTCGAACATCCCCACTCGGAATTTTGCTTGGGAGATAAAAAAAAGTTATTTTTAGCTAAATCAATTTAAAGGAGATGCGAGTAGATGTTTTGTTGTTATTATTAATTTTCCTAGTAAAATTATGAATCATAGTAGAAATATTTATTGCAAATGTTTATTATTGTTGTTTTTCTTGTTGTGATGTTTGCTTTTTCTTATTGGAACCAGAAAACATTTCCATTTAAAACATCAAATAACGCCACTTATTCCCAATTTACAACAGTTATTCTCTTCTCTTCTTAAATAGAGTAGCCATCTGTGACTCTTACTCACACTCTCTATGTTTGTGTGTGTCTCTCACTCGTTTTGCCGTTTTCCATCATTTTAGATTTGTTTACTTTTTTTGCTAGGCAAAGTGTAAGTGATGCCATGCTGTTTGGGGGGGAAATAATGACGAGTATTTTATTGACAGGGGATTAAATGTAAAATTAAGGGAATTTATTGTCTAAATCTAATTTTAATATGATGAAATTTCGAAGTGAGCGAAGGTGGACAATTAGTAAAATGTCAAACCCTCAACGGATAATAAAAATAGATTTTGGTTTTCTTCATTAAGGAATTTCACCCTTGGTTAGTATACGAAGTCTTTCCATGCTTTGGATGTAGAAAATTAAAAAAATATATATAAATGCATTAAAAAAAATGCTACCGAATTTCTAGTGAAGTTTTAATTCTGATATGAGAAGAATATAGTTTTCAAACGTAAATTATGAAACACTAAAACTCATTTAAGAATCTCAAACCATGAGTGAAAAAAATTAAAATATTATAAACAAGTAAATCCTTTATGACTGAGAGTCTGAAATTTTTTTAAAAATATGTGGATTCAAAAAACTATTATAAAAATTCTGTTTAATATTTTTATGTCGGAAATTTGGTAATAGCCTCTGAAGAAATATTTAACAACGCCACACTTTTCAGAGTCCTTGATAAATTTATTCAAGAAATCCGCATATCTGTGGTCCTTGAAAACATTATTTAAAATAAATCCACGCTTCTAATAGTCTCTGAAAAAATATTAAAAAAATCCACGCCTTTGAAAAATATTTTAAAAATAGTCATTAAGAAAAATATTTAAAAACAAATCCTCGCTTCTGAGAATCTTTTAGAAAATCTACGCTTCTGATAGTCCTTGAAAAGAAAATATTTGTAAAATCCACGCTCTCTATAGCCCTAGAAAACATTATTTAAATATTCCATGCTTCTGTAGTTCTTAAAAAAATATATATAAATATATATTTTATTTAAATCCTTGCTTTAGTCCTAAAAGAAATTGTTTAAAAAACTAAGACCTTTTAACGTGTTGCTCAACAAATGTCAGACTGAAGCTGTCCTGGCATTTAATTTAATATGAATGAAATTATTTTCTTCCCTGGATCGTATTTTAAAAATCTACGCCTTGTATAGGCCTTGGAAAAAATTATTTAATTTATGCCTCCGATAGATCATGAAAAAAATATTTTTGAAATTTGCGCTTTAGATTGGCCATGGAAATTGTATTTAGAAAATCTACCCCTTATATAAGCCTTGAAAAAAAATTTCGACATCTACGCTTTGTGTAGCCCTTGAAAAAAAATATTTTAGAAATCTACGCTTTGTGTAGCCCTTGAAAAAAATTATTTTAGAAATCTACGCTTTGTGTAGCCCTTGAAAAAAATTATTTTAGAAATCTACGCCTTGTATAGGTCTTGGAAAAAAAATG
This sequence comes from Musca vetustissima, assembly GCF_032173495.1. Lineage (NCBI taxonomy): Eukaryota > Metazoa > Arthropoda > Insecta > Diptera > Muscidae > Musca > Musca vetustissima. Next base: position 10,487 of record NW_026879212.1, read on the forward strand.
TTTTACAAATCTAAATTTATTTTAAAAATCTACGCATTGTACGCCTCTGATAGACCATTAAAAATTTATTTTAAAAATCTACGCATTGTACGCCTCTGATAGACCATTAAAAATTTATTTTAAAAATCTACGCATTGTACGCCTCTGATAGACCATTAAAAATTTATTTTAAAAATCTACGCCTTGTACGCCTCTGATAGACCATTAAAAATTTATTTTCAAAATCTACGCCTTGTACGCCTCTGATAGACCATTAAAAAATTACTTTAAAAATCTACGCCTTGTACGCCTCTGATAGACCATTAAAAAATTACTTTAAAAATCTACGCCTTGTACGCCTCTGATAGACCATTAAAAATTATTTTAAAAATCTACGCCTTGTACGCCTCTGATAGACCATTAAAAATTATTTTAAAAATCTACGCCTTGTACGCCTCTGATAGACCATTAAAAAATTATTTTTAAAATATACGTCTCTGATAGACCATGAACAAAATTGCTTTAAAAATCTACGCCTCTGGTAGGCCATGAAAAACAATATTTTAAAAATCTACGCCTTTATAGACATTGAAAAATTTTATTTAAAACATATTGGCCTCTGATTGACCTTAAAAACCTTAAAAAAATTACATTAAAAATCGAGGCCTCTTTTAGGACTCAAGAGCAATTATAAATAGGACATTTTTTAGTTTCATATGGATATTCTGTTAATATTATTGTAAATTAAATTGTTGATACATATGAAGGTATTTTAAATTATCATCTTCAGTTTTAGAAATCAGTCTGATTTGCTTCATATAATCACATTGAGTATTTTATATTTAATTTCTATCATTTTTTTATTTATTTCCTTCACACTAAACTTTTTCCCTTCCCAAAATAAATAAATACTAAGCTAACCCATCTGGCAACACACTCTCTCTCTCACTGAGGTTAATACTCCCTTGCCTACCCTTTTTCTGATTAGAAATTTCAACAACAACAACAGCCATGCAAAAAGGAAATGCCATACTGTCTGCCTGTTTTCAGCGACACATTTTGAGAAAGCACAACAAACAACCAAACAGACTGGCTCTCCTACACTCATTACAAAAATAAAACACACAGAAAAAAAAACAACAACAGCAGCGAAACGAAAAAAAAATAATAACTTTTGGCCGTTAGGTATTTTGTAGGGATTTGTTTTGGGGCAATGTTTGTAAACACACACGAACTCTGTTCGAAAAATTTCGGCAAAACAACACAAACAAACAAAAAATATACCGCAAAATGGGGATACTGTTGGCTCTTCGCACACTTACTCTCCATCCGTAAGAGAGAGACTGAATCTCACTGTGTTATTTGCAATGTTGTGTTTCATTTCGCAAATGAGTAAATAACTGATTTTCGAAAATGTTTCTCTCTCACTCGTGTGCTCTCCCTGTGTGTGTTGCAATGTTTCTGTGGATGTGCGTGTCTCCTCTTTCTTCATTTGCTCCTTGCCATCATTATTATTATCTTTCTATTTATACGGTGCCTCTGGTTTTTGCTTTCGTCATGACCTTCATGACTCATCGTTGCCGTTGGCTATGGGTAGGGACAGTCAGGCAAGCAAGCAAGCCTGACTATGGTTGTTGCTGTTGTTGTTTTTTGTTTCTGTTTTTATATTTGTTATAAAAATAACCGTCCTTCCCCTCTCTTGACTAACATCGTTAGGGATTTCCCAACTAGCAAAGACTAATGACACATTCTAGGGCCGCACACACACACACCCATTCACACACCCCCGACATTCGTATTGGAGGAATACAGGTGTTGTCTTCTATTTCAGCCAATACTTGTAATATTTTTTGTTTTTGTTTTTGCCGAGGCGACAGTCACAACAACATTGCGTGTTCAGTTTAGCACCGGTTTAACAAGCAATCAAATGGCGTTGTTTTATTTTTATTTCATTTTCGTTCGTTTGTTCAGAGTTATGTCGTTTTATTACCTTAACTAAATGCTTTAATTACTTGTTATGGTAGTTAATTTTTAGTATTTAGTTGGATGATTTTGTATTTGAAGGATTGTTTTGTTTTCTTTTGTTTTTCGTAGTGGAAATAAAAAAGTCGGAGTTTATTTAGAATTAAAAAAGGACTAAGGCAAACTGTTGATGAAATGTTGTTAATTAATAAATTATGGTTTTTGACATTTTGTCAAGGGATTTTTTTTTATGTGGGCAAATAGAGATAATTAAGGAGGGTCAACATTGGAAATATTGATAAGGCTCGGAGGAAAATAAGCTTTAAATGTTTCCCACAGAAAATTGGAATTTAGGTGGCTCGAATGGCGTATACGTTTTGTCGTTATGTATACGCATCGATTTAATAATTAATATTTGTATAAGTGTAGAATATTTTAAAGCTGCTTGAAAAAAATATTTAGACATCTGATACACATTAAAAAAAATATATATATATATATTTTAAAAACTACCTGAAAAAATATTTTTAAACATCTACGCCTCACATAGACCTGGAAACAATTATTTAAAAAATCTACGCCTCACAAAGACTTTGAAAAAACTTATTTTAAAAATCTAAGCCTCTGCTATTTCAAGAAAAAATGTTTTAAAAAATCTACGTCTATGGTAGTCCTAGAAATAAATTATTTGAAAAGTATACGCATCTGGTAGTCCAAGAAAAGAAGATTTTGAAGATTTTGTTATTTTTTTAAATCTACGCCTCCGATAGCCCATTGATTTTTTTGAAATCTTCACTTTTGACAGGCCTAGAAAAGAATTATTTACAAAATCTACGCCTTTGATAGACCTTAAGATAAAATATTTAAGAAATATAGGAATTTGAACGACCTTAAGAAACATTAAAAAAATATAGGCATTTGAAAAAACCTTTAAAAAAATTATTAAAAAATCTATTTTTTTTTTCAAAATCTACTTCTCTGATAGACCTTGAAAAATATTTTTTTAATAAAATTGTTTTAAAAATCTACGCCTCACATAGACCTTCAAAAAATTCTTTTTTTAAATCTACGCCTCACATAGACCTTCAAAAAATCCTTTTAAAAATCTACGCCTCACATAGATCTTCAAAAAATTCTTTTAAAAATCTACGCCTTTGTAGTCCATGAAAAAATTTTTTCAAACACATACGCCTCTGGTAGTTCAAAACCTGAAAGAAACTATTTTAGAAATCTGCGGCTCTGATTGTCTTCGAAACAAATATGTTTCGTATTTGCCAAAATGTTCACTATTCTGATAGTCTTCATTTTTTTGGCTAATCCTACGCCTGTTTAAATCGCTTAAAACGTCACAATTTAAAGGTAAAATTCTATTTTTCCCGACCTCAATTATCCTCCATTTGTTTTTAAAGAGTTTAACATTTAAATGTCTTGTAATGTATAACAATTGGACTGCAGGATATGAAGCCGCTAAAATCCCCAAAAATTATATGACATTAATAAAGAGCTTTTTTTCCTTCTCATATTCCATTTTATTTCCATTTAAATATAATTTTTAGCATAATAAAACTGAATTTCATTTTGGCCAAAAACAAAAACTGCGTAGTATAATGTTTTTCTCCTTATTTTGTAACAAAAACATCAGCAGCATATCGAATTATTTAATCTCACATTTATTATTTACGAAGGTATTACCCAGCCCTGCATGATGGCAGAGCAGGGGGTGGTGGAAAATTGCTGTTTGTTGTTGGTTCGTGGTAGTTTTGGGTAGTGAAAAATTGCTTAATAAAAAGGTTACATTCAATTTGATAAACATTTTTTTTAAGGGGAAACTTGGAAAACTGCTCCACAAGGATATGTCGTTCGGTGTTCCTTTTTGTGTGTTTGCTCCACCTCTCCTGCACAATGACATGCCAGAAATGTTTGATGCTAATATTAGATTTCATGAATAATAAATAAAGTCGTTTCACCCCAAAAGAAATACACGAAACAATGAAGGCAACAAAGGGTCTTCAAAATTTGTTTAAGATTCTCTGAGACAAGTGATGAAAAATAGAAATAGAAATTTCTTGCGATTCATCAGTGATACCGAAAACAAAACGAAAAAAAAACTTTCATATTTATTTTGATGAAAAGACCTGGACCTGTTCAAAATGATAAAAAAACGACAACCCCATAGCGACCAAATTTCTCTCACCCAAAAAAAAAAAAAAAAAAAAAAAAAAAATTGGAAAATCCTCTTAAAAATTGTGCTTGCAAAAATGTTTTTCCCTCGAAAAAGGAAAACTGTAAAGCCGACAGATGTCGGTGGTGATGGCGTTGGCATATCACCTCTATGAGTGAACATTACTGGTGACGTTGGCGAATGACAGTTTTTGTCCTTTTGCCTTCATAAATGAATAAAGGAATAAATGCTAACTGCCATGCTAATGATTAATGATGCTAAAAATACAACAAAAACGACGACAACAACAAGCAGAAGACTGTAATGGAAGCGAGTGACGGTGGTAGTCAACATCCATTCATGCCATTCAGCCATCCAGTCAGCATCCTAAAAGCCTTTAGGCCTAATGCCTTCTCCACTGCCACATCCAACTGCAAGTGTGAAAGGCCTGATAAACTTCTCAGCGATTCCTTGAGGCTGTTGTTGTTGCTGCTGCCATTGTTGTTATTTTCTTCTACACTTCACTGTCAGCTGTTGCAAATCTCAACATAGTTATTATACACGTGCCGTGAAAATTATTTAAGTCGCAGTGACAAATGTTGTGACGATTTTTTTCTTCTTCTAGTTTTTCACAGCCATTTTAACATTCAAGGTATTCCATCGTCATCGTCGTCTTTACAGTTATTATGCCAAAGTGGAGTGTTGATAATGGTGTTACTTATGTTTTTTTTTTCGTTTTCTTGTTTTTCTTCGACAACTAGGGAAAATTGATATAGAATGGGAGCGGAACATTCCGAGTAGTAAATTGTTCATTTTTTTCTTTATATTGTGTTGTATTTTATAGAGAACAGAAATTATAATGGAGTCCTTAGCGAAATAAATGGTTGAAAGATAATTGTAAAACATTTATGTTGAAGGAGGTACCCAGTTTTTTGATGGGAGCGATAGGGATATAAACGGGAAAATTGCAGTACAATTTTTTTGGTATAGAGAAAATATATCACTGTAGGCAATTATTCCGAATATTAAATATTTTTTCAAGTCCAATAACAGACGGGGATTTTGAAAAAAAAAATTTTTCAAAGACCCATAACACCCAGGAATTTGTATACCCTACACAACTATGTTGTCAGGGTATTATATCTTTGTCTAGCCCCAAGAGTTTGTAACGCAGCGAAATATTGCTCCTAGATCCACCTTTAAGTACACCGATCGTCATATCTCGACTAGCTGAGTCGATCTAGATATGTGTGTCCGTCCGTCCGTCTGTCCATTATAATTTGTAAACACGATACAGGCCAAATTCACGAAATTTTGCATGTAGGATGGGTTCTGGCCAATGAAGACCCTTATTGTTTTCGGTAAAGATTAGTTAATATTTAGTGGATCAAATGGACCAAAAACTTTATTTTTGTCCGATTTTCTGGTCGCTCCAGAGGCCGCAATTAAGGCTCAAACATCGCGAATTTTTACATGGAGAAAGGGATCGGGTCAAAGAATAAGCATACCTATTTTGATAAAGATCGATCAATATTTAGCGGGTCAAATTTACCCTGACTTTTGTGTGAAAAATTACAAAATGTTTATTCTATAGCGTATATATTTAACCCTGGAGGACATCGACCCGAGAAGTTGATAGTATATCCAAGAGGAGTGGTTGACCTTTAAATTGATACCAATTATATTGTTCTATATACTCGGATGTGGGAGTTACACGTAAATATTTACAGGTGCTTACGTATTCAGATATTTTTTAATAAACCATTACCAAACTAGAGGGCGAAAATATAGCGCTGATCGCTTTGAAATGTTCCATGAGGTTCCAGTTATGGTCAAGTACAACGCCTATAATTTTCGGTGACGATCAGATAATAATTTTGAGATGAAGTGGACCGAAAACATAATTGTTTGTGTTTTTTCGAGTCAATCGGCCACAAGCCGAAAATCACAACACAACCCACGGTGAAGGGAATCTGGACAAGTAATTAGAAGGACTGTACTGAATATTAGGATATTCGGAAAATATGTCAATGTAAGAAAGAAGTGTTGTTGATCTCTAATCGGTCAAGAGGTTGCAAATATTACGAAATATTGCCCAGGCTCGAAATAAACTAACACAGAAAGATAGAGTTCCGAGGTAGTTGTGTAGGGTATCGTATGGTCGGCCCCATCCGGCTATACTGCTCCGCTTACTGGTTTAAAAATATTTTTTACGGATCTGTTTTGAATCTGAATCTCTCCAAGGGATTTGGAAGAGGCTATTTTTATGGAAAATCATACTTCCCAAAAATCACAAATCTCCGATTTTTATTATTCCCCCCCCCCATATTTATCTTAGCCATCACGTAAAAGAGAAAAACTTATTGTTTTTCTTTACGTTGAAGTTCTTCATGATGAAAACTTCATCAAGTGTTTATGTAAATTGTTGTTTTTCTTGTTTCGGAATATGCATATTTCTTAAAATACAAGTTGTAACATAAAGTTGGCATTGATGTTGAGTTGTGTTGGTTTTCATGTCGACAACCGACAACCTTTGCTCTTATGAAACAAAAAAGTGAAAAAACAACAACAAAATATTTGAATATTGAAAAAGTTCCAAGCTGGAAAATTCGCACTACCAAAGTGTTTATGCAAATGTTTTGCAAACAAAAACAACAGAGAAAAAGAAATATAAACTTTTTTTTAAACACCAAACAGTTTAAACGGCGTTTTTCTTTCCCTCTCAAACCACCACCGGCTAAGTGATGATGGTGGGGAGTATGAGATTTTTTTTTGATATATGCCAACATATGTTAATAATAATAACATAAAAATCTTGCCCGCCCCGCAGCAAAACAAGAACAACAACAAAATATTTTTTTTCATTACAAACTTGCTCATAAAATTAAAAATAGCTGGCTGGCGAACAAAAGTTCTAGGGGAAGTGGGAGAAGTAATATCCTTAAACGGCTAAGGGTTACTATCCTTCTTACATTGTTTATTATAAATGTGTTATTGTTGTTTTTGTTGGTTGTTCTACACATTTATTGTTTACAACTTTTCCACTTGACAGTCTTGCAAATAAACCAAAAATATACGTATGTGTATATCTTCTAAAGGACACTCTTCCCTCCTTCAAAAAAAGAGAGGAGGGGAAGGGAAACTTCCCATGATAGTTTATGGCCAAGAAGATGCGAAGTTTTTTTCCACAAATTTTAAGATATGAACTCAATGAATCAGCACGTCCCTGGAGCAGCTGAGAAATGTGTTATTCAAAATTCACACACACATAGACATAGACACCCACACATATCCCACAAAACTTAGACGATTTGTTCATATTTGTTTTTGAGGGCCAACACACTTGGCTATGCTTTGAAAATGTGTTAACATTACATTTGGCATAATGATCTGCCAGTCAGCCAGCAAACGAAATACATTTATTTTTTTAAAGCAAAAAATGTTCCATGTTTCTTCCTTTTCCAATGCCAATGAGGGAGTTCGCGTAAAACCTCTTTGGTTTGGGGGATTCGTGTTAGATTTTACCACATTACAACGGAAAAACAAATGAACGTTCATGTTTGGTGTAAAACCAAAAATAGAAGGGTGCATATTTAATAACCACGGGATAAAAGGCAGCCTGCAAATACTCAAACCCTCCCTCCAACCCCTTCCAAACACACACACTTCCTTGAACTTCGAATTTACGCATCACATAAAACTTCAAAAGGCTGGCTGGCTGGTTTGGCTAAGACACTTGTAAACACCAGTAAAAAATGACAAATTGGCCATGGATATCGCCAAAGGTTTAGAACAGCGTGGCAGACAGACAGGTTGCTTTCAACCCATCAAACCTTGGTCAACTTTTTTGTGAAGAAGTCGGTATTTTTTCTTTGGCTTTATTTCCATTTGGATTTAGTATCGTTGTTTTTTCTTCTTTTCTTTGGATTTCAATAAATTGTCAATTCGTTGCGGTATTTGGTGTGGGTGGTTTTTATGTTTAGTTGCCATTGCAGTATTTGTTGCTTGTAATCGTTTGAAGTTGTATGTTAGCAACAACAACAACAATGAAATTGTTTTAAGTGACAACCTTCATTTCTGTTGAAGCGGAAGACATTTTCTTTTATTCTTATTTTTTTCTTTAACGCTTTGTTGTGGTGCTATCAAGCGCAATATTGCTTTTACCGCACACTAAAGCGGAACAAAAAAAGGAAAATATTAACAGAAAGTGCTTTGCTATGACCGTGCATATTCTTTTTTCCTTCTTAAGAGTGAAAGGATATGGCTAAGGCATTTTTTTAATTTATATGGAAATATTATTAGAAAAATAAATTTTTGCCATAAAAAGTGATTTTAGGCATGTAATACCAATGGAGAAAAAAATCTCCATTAAATTTTACTATAGGTCGCCACACAAAAGATATGTTTGGACCCTCTATATATTCGGAAAAAATCGCCAACAATTTGGAGATATCGTTTTTGGGTATTTTTTTTTTTTTTACTTTTTTCTGATTTCATGTCGATTTCTGGCACAAAAACAAATGATAGGTAAGTGATCCCAATGGCGAAAATATTCTTCATAAAATTTCGCTATAGGTCCCCCAACAAAAAATCTTTGTGAATCTACTACATATTCGCAGAAATAGGCAAAAATTCGGGAGATAAAGTAATTTTTCACTTTTTTTCTGATTCCATGTCGATTTCAGCCACAAAATGGGATTATAACAAAATTATTTCAAATTTTCCACAAAATGTCACATTGACTCCCAGAACAAAAGATATGTGTGGACCCCCATATACATTCGCCAAAAATCTGCAACAATTTGCGAGAAAATTTTGTTTGTTTTCAATTTTTTTTTTTTTGAGGCTCAATCTCTCTTCTAACTTGGGAAGAGTTTGATGTTCAAAATTGCTCTTCTATCTAAAGATATAGGTTTGAAGTTCAAAACTTCTCTTCTATTCCTCAAAATCACTTTCATACATCGAAAAGAGTTTGAGGCTCAATAGGAAAGTGTGAAGCCCACGTTTTTATCAAATTTGAGACTAGTGTGAAGCTCAAACTATAAAGCATGCGCATGCATGTTGGAAGCTCAAAACTTTCTAAATAGGCAATAATGAATATCAGGTAATCTGTGTAGACATGTTTGAAGCCCAAAATATGCTAAAGAGTATAGATTCGGGCTATATTATTGGGAATATATATATTTTGTTCTCTAGAGGTATGTTTGAGGCTCAAACTTCACTGTATAGTCATGTTTAATAATTAAACTCTCCATAAGATACATGTTTGAGTTGCAAACATTTCTGTATAGGAATGTTTGAAGCTCAAAACTTTATATATGTGGGCGAGTATGAATGTCAAGTTTGTCTGTCTAGACATGTTTGAAGCCAAAAATTTCCTGGAATCTTGATTGGGGTATATAGTATAGATTGGGCATATAATTTTTCTCTCGAGAGGTATGTTTGAGGTTCAAACTTCACTGTATAGACATGTTTGATAGCTTGAGGTGCAAACATTTCTTTATAGGAATGTTGGAAGCTCAAAAATTTATGTATGCAAGAATGAATATCCAGTTGTCTGTGTAGACATGTTTGAAGCCCATAATGTCCTAAAGTGGCTCAATTTTTTTTATTGATGGTCATGTTTGGGGAGATACCGTTACACACAGAAAAGTATGAATGTCAAGTATGAAATTCAAGGTATGGAGTCCAAATTTTCCTAAATAGATATGATTGAGGCTCAAAATTTTCCAGAGGGCCATCTTTGAGGCTTGCACTTTATTGTATGACCAATTTTGATGTACAAAACTTTCAATGTACCCGTGTTTGAGGATCGCCAAGTTCTGTTTGTGATGGTTTGATATTCAAAGCGTCCTAAAGGGAAAAAATTGAAGGCCATGTTTGTGAATGTAGACAAGTTTCAAGGACAAGCTCTTCTGGGGAGGCAAGTTTGAAGAGCAATATTTGCTGCAGAGACATGTATGAGGCTCGAACAATCCGCTATAGAGAAGTTTGACCAATAACTAAATATGTTATAGGATCGAAAATGTCTGCATTTGCTTGTTTGAAGCTAAAAATAACCAGTATACAACAAGTTTGGAGGCCAAGCTTGCTTGTAGAAGAATATTTTCTACAGGGACATATATGAGCCTCAAACATTTCTGTATAGAGAAGTTTGACCCACAAATACAAATGTTATAGGTTGAACATTTCTGTATTTGCTAGTTTGAAGCTCAAAATATTCAGTATACCACATGTTTGAAGGTCATTTTTTCAAACTCAAGCATATTTGAGTCTAATATATTTATATAAAAATAATCCTTTTCTATTAGAGAGGGCTGTAAGAACTCTTTTTGTATGATAATATATTCTCGGATTACTCTTCCCTCTCTAATATTTGTTTATTGGCAATTTACCTGTCTATTTAAATATTGGATTTCTTTTTTATTAGTAACAAAATTAATTTGAAAAGGGTCGTACGTTGCTTATTTATTTATTCACCTGCTTAAGAAAATATTTATTTATATCAGCTCATACATGTTCTGTGCTCTATTTCAAGCCAACAACTATTTTACATAATCCTTTCGCCCACACATTAGTGACCATAGCACGAACTTCGGAAAAAAAGCTTATTTGGCTTGTAATCAGCAGCCACGTGCCGGGATAAAAAAAAAATAAGAGAGAACGTATTCTTATGAATAAAATAACTTTGTTAAATTTGTAGTTATTTGTTGTGTGCTACTCGTTCTTCTTCTTCAATATTTATTTCGATTCATGTGTGGAGGAAAGGAAAATAAAGTTTCATTTCATTCTCCAATTATGGCAATACAGACTGAAGTGAGAAATTTTGATTTTCTTTTTTTTGTTGTTTTTTTTTTGGTTTGTTAACCAAAGGACAAATTGTGGTATTGAGAAAACACAAAACTTTCTTAATTAAGCCCAGAAAAACGTGATCTGCTTTATTTGTAACGTGTGAAGTCCTGCCACGCATAATTCACCCCTTTTCTTCTGTCTTGTAATATTATTTTGCCCTGGGTCACACAAATCACAGTGTTTTAATCAAACACAATTGATAAATTATTACCACAAAAAAGGAAAACAGAAAAAAAACCTAAACAACAATCCGCCCACCCCCTGGAGACCTTAATTACCTGGTCAAAGAATTTAGCTCAAGCCGGCCCAAAGAGACCTCATTGCTTTCATAATGCCGATAGAATGGAAACAATTCACTTAATTTGACCACAAGAAAGGTAAATAGAAATATGAATATCTGTGTATATGTATATATGTATACGTGTATGTATTTGTGTGTTTAAGTGTATTTGTGTTTCATAACGAAAAAACGAGCAACTAATCAAAATGGACGCCCCCAATCAAATGCAGTTCAGTTAGAACGGCACAACAACAAACTTGTCTAAATTGAGTGGCACCTCCCTTCGCTAAACAGCAACAACAACGACCACAATTCCAAAGGGGGAAAAGAAAAAAAACAAGTGACTTATTACAGGCGTTCAATATTTGCCGGTAAAATGGCCTTAACACATGAAAGGCAGGTCAACAGAGGCGGCAGAAAAAAAACTAACACATTCTGACCCCTACCCTCCAACCCAAACATTATTTACAACACAGCCTAATCAATTCCACACTAATTAACAGAGAGAAAAAACTAATCCATTTAGTTGATGTGCCCCAGCCATGTTGTGGGTGATTTGACGGGGTTGAGAAGCAACCACTCAACTACTTGGTCTACAAATAGGTGGTCTGCGAATGAAAAAAATCACATAAACGTGTTAAGTAAATTCCAACACCTGCTAAAATGTTTTTACTAACACCCAAACCCCCCAAGCAACATTGTGTGCCCCTCTCTTGGCCCTCTTAGCTATGTTGACTGACATTCAGTTCAGTTTCTGTCCATTCCGATTCACTTCAGTCCGATTTTTCCACCATAGTCAGCAAAACGGTCATTTCAAGTTAACGGCTTAATTAAAAATTGTCATTCTATGTCCTCTTTATTATGCGATTTTCATTTGCAAAAATGATTCATTTCCATGACAGCAACAATATCCGCCGAGCGAACAAGGGAGTGAAGAGAAAGAGGTGAAAATTATTTGCCAACCCAGCATGGTCAGTCTCAAGTGTCGGATGACAAAATGTTGTATTTTTGTGCTGACAAATACAAAATTGTGTCACGGTAGCATACCACACACAAACACACACAAATTGGATTCAATAATCATCAATTAAATAAAGTGGCTCGGAAAGGGGGTGAGGAGAAGGAAGGAGAGACAGAAAAAGATATTGGAAACAAAAATTGTTTATTATTAATTAAGGTATAATTTTTAAACAACAAAAAATATGGACCTTAATACTAATTGGAGGTTCGAAGTTGTATATGCAAACAAGTTGGAGTCTTAAACATACATGTATAGCCAAGTATAAGACTCAAACTTTTTTCATAAAGACATGTATGAAGTTGCAACTTTTTTGTATAGAGAAGATTGATGCTCAATTTCATTCTAGAGATGTATGAAGCTCGAACTATTTTATAGAGAAAAGATTGAAGTTCAAATATTTCTTTAGAGACACGTTTAAGACTCGATCTTCACTGCATAGAAAGGTTTGATGTTTAAACTTCACTCTATACTCTGGTTTGATGTTCAAACTTCTTTGTGCAGAAAAGTTTGAGGTAAAAAAATTCTGTACAGATGGGTTTAGGCTTCAAATATTTTAGTTGAGTCATGTTTAAGGCCCGAATATATTGGAGTACATAAGCTTGAGGTACAAACTTTTCCGAGACTCAATATTTTGTATACATACATGCTTGAGGCTCATTATTTTGCTGTACAGGCAAGTTTAACACTAAAACGCTGCTGTGTATACAAGTTTAAGGCTCAAATCTTTCTGTCGAGACAAGTTTGAGGTTCATACTTTTCTTTACATACAAGATTGGGGCTCAATATTTCAATGCATACAGGATTGAGGTTCCAATTTTGAGATATAGACCAGTATGAGGCTTAGAATCTTCCATTCAAAATATTCTGTAGAGACAAGTTTTCCCGTAGACAAGTTTAACGCTCCATATTTCCTACACATACAAGATAAAGGCTCAAAAATTTGATGTACAGACAAGTTTGAGGCTCAAATTCATTGTTGACATGTTTGAGGCTCAATATTTTCTATATACACAAGTTCGAGCCTCAAAAGTGTACGTACAGACAAGATCGAGGCTTAACATTTGCTGTACCGACAAGTTTGATGCTTAACATTTTCTGTATAGACATGTTTGACGCTCAATATTCTGCATACATATAAGTTCGAAGCTCAACAATTTGCTGTACAGACAAGTTTGAGTCTCAATTTTTTTTTGAATTTTTCGAGGCTCAAAATTTTGCGGTAATACAAGTTCGAGGCCTAAAATTTGCTGTACAGGCAGGTATGAGTCTCACAATTTTCTATACAAACAAGTTCGAGGATCAAAATCTTTTACAGAAAAGTTCGAGGCTCAAAATTTGCTGTACAGGCAGGTATGGGGCTCAAAATGTTCTACACATACAAGTTTAATGCTCAACATTTTCTCTACAGACATGTTTGAGGCTCAATATTCTGTATACATATGAGTTCGAGGCTCAACAATTTGCTGTAAAGGCAAGTTTGAGTCTCAACTTTTTTTTTTTTTTTTGATATTTTCGAGGCTCAAAATTTTGCGGTAATACAAGTTCGAGGCTTAAAATTTTCTGTGCATGCTGGTATGAGTCTCACAATTTTCTATACATACAAGTTCGAGGATCAAAATCTGCTGTACAGAAAAGTTCGAGGCTCAAAATTTGCTGTACAGGCAGGTATGGGGCTCAAAAATTTGCTGTACAGGCAAGTTTGGGGCTCAAAATGTTCTACACATACAAGTTCGAGGCTCAAAATTTTCTGCACATGCAGGTATGAGACTCAACTACTTTTATACATACAAGTTCGAGGCTCAAAATTTGCACAGGCAAGTTTGAGGTTCAATATTTTTGTTCAGGGAGGTATAAGGTGAAATATTGTTCGAGGCTCAAAATTTACTGTACAGGCAAGACAAGTTTGAGTATGAAGACACGTTTGAGGCTCAAAACTTATATACAGACTTTTTGGAGGGACTCAAAATGTTCTACACATACAAGTTCGTGACTCAAAAGTTGCTGTACAGCCAGGTATGAGACTCAAAAACTTCTATACATACAAGTTCGAGGCTCAAAATTTGTACAGGCAAGTTTGAGGATCAATTTTATCGTACAGGCATGTTTAAGGTTAAATATTGTTTGAGGCTCAAAATTTGCTTTGCTGTAGGCAAGACAAGATTGAGTCTCAAATTTTATTATTTTATGCAGACACGTTTGAGGCTCAAAACTTATATACAGACACTTTGGAGGGACTCAAAATGTTCTACACATACAAGTTCGTGACTCAAAAGTTGCTGTACAGTTAGGTATGGGACTCAAAAACTTCTATACATACAAGTTCGAGGTTCAAAATTTGCACAGGCATGTTAGAGGTTCAATACCTTCGTTCAGGCAGGTATAAGGTGAAATATTGTTCGAGGCTCAAAATTTTCTGTACAGGCAAGAGTCTCAAATTGTATTATTTTATGCAGACACGTTTGAGCCTCAAACCTGTGTATAGAATCATGTTCGAGACTCAAAACTCATATACCACAATTTTGAGATTTAAATATCTCTATGCAGAAAAAGTTTGTGGCTCAAACTTTTACATAAAGCCAGATATGGGCCTGGAATATTTCTATAAAAATAAGCATGAGCCTCAAACTTGGTTATGGAAATATTTTTCAAGATCAAACATGTTTAGTATTACAAGTGTGAAACTCTAACTCTTCTGTACAGGTATTTTCGAACATGGCTTAACAGATTTAAACTGTCTTTTCCCACATTCCTTCATGAAGAAAATATCTATCCCTCATCATTCTATTTAAGATGATTTTTTCTTCCTCCTCTTCTTATCAATTAATTGTCTCCAGAAAACTTTTCAATATTTCATCCCATCAACACTAATCCGCTAAAAGCAGCTAAAAGAGAAAACAGAAAACCTTTCAGCCAAATGCCATTTGACAAGTGCATTTTAACACAAAATTACAATTCCCATCAATGCTAAAATCCGAGAGAGGTTCCAATTGATTTCATTCATTGGAAATTAATTTTCATGGCGCGACAGGCCACGAACAAGTGCTGATTTGCCTCACAGACTTGCTGAGAAATGCAAAAAATTTAGCGGCATGCCGTGCTAAAGAGCCAAAGTGAATAATGTTAAGGAATGCCCTACCCTGCCTTGTCTTGTTTGCCAGTCCTGCCTTGCTGTCACTTAGCACTGAAACTATGTTTGGGCTGTCAAAGATAAATTTCACGTTTTCCCTCTTTTCTTCTGTGTTTTACATTTCTTCCACTGGTTAAGGGAAATTTTAGTGGTTGTCCAGGCCTTGTTTCACTTCAGTCTGATAAATTTTGTTAAAATGTGTGTTTTATATTTTAATTTGCTGGTATTGGAATGGACATTTATTTTGGGTTTCAAACATATCTATACATGTATATAATGTGAGTTGAGATCTTATAAATA